>NW_028174842.1:136180-178680 GCF_963971535.1 Notolepis coatsorum
TGCCCATTTCCGCGTGGAACAGCCTGCAAACTACCTGGCATTCTATCGCCCCGCTCTAAGACAAACTCTAACCATAACCAACTTTGAAAGAGTGCCTAAGCTTAACCGTCGAAAGAACTTGCCGTCATGCTCTAAGACAAACTCTAACCTTAACCAACTTCGAAGAGTAACTAAGCCTAACCAGTGTAGAAACTGGCGTTGGCCAATCAGAGAGCGTCTCCGAGAAATGCGGCTACGGAAAGTATAGACGCTGCTTGCTTAGATGATATAGATCGCTTGAAAACGCGCCCGGCTTGCCATCATATTACATCATATTTCAACGCACAGTGCGTTACGTGCGTTGACCTATTTGATTGGCTGCGAGGATACAGCGATGACACCAGTGCACGCCCTGCCGTGCGCGATATGTCTCGCCCCGGCCTGAGAGGTAGTTACTAGTGACTTCCTGTGAATGAAAAACTATTATTTATATTTGATATATTAACGTTATATTGTGCATTGGAAACACAAACATACTTAAAATGAGTAAATATTATTCATTTTAAACATGTTTATTTTATTTCTAGGGCTCTAAAAAAAATTAAAACATTTCTTCTTCTCTTTTAACCAGGGAGGGCGGCGCTCTAGCGCCCACTATGGACGAACCGCCACTGACTAGCAGACAGACAGGGGCACTGTGGAAGCAGCGGGAAGGCTGGCTAACCCTAGCAGCTATGCTGGCCACTACGTTAGCATCAAAGGGGTAGGGGTGGCCGGATTGGCGCTTTAGGCGCTTTTAGGACCGATGATGTGTATTACAAGACGTCGTGTAGCGTGAGACCTCCCGTGGGAACTGGGTCTGCCATTCCATGTCTGCTTCCTGGTTTTATTCCCAAGGTTCAAGCCGGTGATGTCATCATCCCCCTAGGCAGTAGAAGGAGGGAAGGATACTAGAAGGAGAACGAGGGAAGCATACTATAGCACTAACAATAAAGCCCACTACCCCTCTCCAATTAGTTCAAGTGCATTGTCAAGGCTACCTCTCCAGCCACAGGTCAATCTTCTCAGTCAGCCTTATAGGCACAAAATGGATTGAGGCTGTTGGACTTAAAAAGAGCAGGGGGTTCTCACCCTCCTGAATTGGAATTCTAGCCCTTCAATTTCAGCCTCAGTGGAACAGTTTCTTCTTCTGACTTGTAGCGGACATTTGCTGCACCTCCGTGGCACCGCAGCCAGCCATTTTGTGCCCAGACATTGTGGAGTATTTGATATGGAAAGTGCTCTGGCTGCACATAACATTTCAAAAGGATTGTTTCTATTTGTAGACTGTCACTGATGAGGTTGAATACTGTATGTAGCTCCAGACGTATCTAAATATAGACCCACTGAAGAAAACCACATCATATGCATCCTCCAGTAGATTTAGAATACGGCAGAGATCTACTCCAGAAATCTCTGGGATCATGCCATCGAGCAATCTTTGTGTGTGTGTGTGTGTGTGTGTGTGTGTGTGTGTGTGTGTGTGTGTGTGTGTGTGTGTGTGTGTGTGTGTGTGCGTGCGTGCGTGCGTGTGTGTGTGTGTGTGTGTGTGTGTGTGTGAAAGAAGATAATTTATAGATATAATCCTACATGGATGAATTGGACAGATTAAAATGTGGTTTATTGAAATGACGGGGAGAAAGATTTATGCTCTAAAAAAAAAAAAAAAAAATCTAAAAATAGAAGGTGATTTTGTTCCCAGGGCTAGCCCACATCTGAAATATCAAGAATAAATAAAAAAGGGAGCTTAATGAAACGATAGATAAAAAATAAATATAGGCTACATTAATTATTACTGTTTGGCTACAGGCAAAAAGGAGGCATTTGTTGTGCATTTTATCCTCCTTTCGTAGCACTTTGAGAGTACTTTACTTTGCCTAAACTAAAATGTTCTTTTTCACTCATAATCCAGGACAGACTGGCAATATTGAGATGAGAAATCTTACCAACTGATTTAACTAATTGAATTAACTCTAGGAACATTTGAAATGTGCTCTGAACTTGGCTGAATTATAGTAGGCTACTTGGCCATATGCTCCAATTTATATTCAAACCGTATTGCAATTAATTCAAACCCCTAAAAACATGCATTTGCTCATGCATCACAATTTAAAATCGATAAACAAAGTTGAACAGAAGTGTGAGGAAGGTTCATGTGTGACTTTGCCGTGTTCCTTTAAACATCTCCTGCTGTGTGACACTGTGCAGGGTGTTTAGCTGGAGTAAACATAGTTAAAGATGAAAGCAGGAACAACACGGATGCCTGCCATCCTCGTCTCCAGCTTCTTAGATTGCGTTCGGTTGCTTGGCATCAAACATTACACCAAAGCCTATTAGTCTAATTAGCTTGTGTGATAATCACTTGACGAGATAGAGCTTCTACACATCTTCAAGGGAGCAATTGACCCAAGACATCTTATAATGCCGTGAACATAACGACGGCCAACATCATTCAAAAGCCATACTACGTGAATTTCATATTACTATGAATTTGAAGAAGCAACTTGAAACAATCCTCTTATGTGGTACAGGAGATCTTCCCTTTAAGATCTCAACCGGGATCCCATCTGGACACACGGTCTTGTTATTCTTAAGGCTCCTGATGGCATCATGGTGGGAGGTTCTTCCCATGTCTTCTCCTTGATGGGACTCTGGGGGATGTGGCTGGTATTGTCTGGTTATACCAGTTCCTGGCAGTGCTCCTTCCATCTGACATTAATTGACTCGTTGTCCAGGGTGGTTTAAGCCGCAGTAGCTTGGACCATAGTGGCACTGAACAAGCCCCTGGTGTCACCCGCGTGTGCGTCAATCCCCACTACCACTCACTAATCCCCACAGGAAGTTCAGAGAGGTGACTGATGAGCTTGTTCCTGATGGCAAATCCAACACCATTGATCCTTGGCTCCTCAGGAGCTTTTCCTTTGCAGAAGAAAGTGTAGCCACCCTTCCCCTCCTGCAGTTGTCCTTCGCCTGCCTGTCGGGTTTCAGAAAGGCCAGCTAGGTCGATCCAGCATCTCCTCACTTCTCTGGCGATGACCGCTCTGTCACTAGTCGCACTCATCAATCAGTGTGTGTGCACATTCCCAGGCTAAATTGTACCTATCCGTTGACTAGATTAATGGAGACCATCCTACCATGTAGATGCTGTTTGTGTATGGTTGTGTTCTGCTGATGTGGACCCCAGAGGAGAATAATTGCTGGTAATAAAAACAAATGCTCAAATTGTCATGTAAGAACAATAACATTTGCACAAAGATGAAAAGGGTGGTGACGCAAAGGGTTAAAAGGGGCCCGGCGATCAACATGAGGACATGGTTTTTTTCCCTTCCCCTGTACAAACAAGACTTGCAACCAGACACTCCATTTAAATAGCACAAGTCTCCCATTTCTCTCCAGAGAAGACATATGTCTTATAATCATCCGACGCAGCATTGAAAGCAGACATATGGTAGCTTTCATTGCTCCGCTCATGCTAGCGGTGATTTCATTTCGCCGCGTTTCTTTTTTTCCCTCTCTCCTCTTTTTAGTTCTGTGAGAGTGGGTAGCTTATAACGTGAATAATTAGCGACTGTGATCAATTACAGCGAACCCCATCCCAAGAGACCTCCAGACTAGAAGTCTTACTCAAAGAAGAAGAAGACAGCAAGTGAGCTATTTTTACCCCTATACCAGTCAACAGGCAAGAGGAATTTCACTCTGTGTTCTGCTCAGTCTTTTGGAAAAATACTATAATTACCGAGTAGTAAGGCCTGTGTGCAAATGAATACATCATGTCTAATTAAACATCACAAAAGGCAGACATTATGGTGCAAGAGGTGTTCATGCGGTTTCCTACTGTAGCTGGGATGGTGTATGTACCCTCTTAACAAATATTTTGAGTGCTCCTTAGTCTGCATTTCTACTCAAACCAACTCTATAACTTATTAATTTAAATTAGCTTCCCTTACCGCTCCTGCTTAATGCTTCTAAGTGATGCAGCACCAGCAACAGACAAGGAACATTAATGAAGAAGAAAAAAAAGATGACTGGAACGAGAAGACTACAGTACATAGCGATGCACATATATATATATTTTTTAAATAGATCAACAATGAATTATAGTAAATCTAAAAGCAGTATAATCAAATCCACATCAGTAGCCTATAATTATATTCCATTAATCAGAGTCATGATGGAGTGGGGAAGGAAACTGTTATAAATCCCAACTGTCAGGATGATCTATAGTATTAACATCTTGTTACTGTAAAGCCTGCCGGTGATATGCATCACAGTGCATGTTAGAAATCCAAGCACAGCCAAAAACCGAAGCGACAGTTGTGATTGGAGGACTTAGAAAGGAAGGTGGGTTTTTGAGATAGGTCAATAGAGGCCTGTATGAAATGTTTGTGTAGTTCTCTTTCTTCCAATATGGCTGCCTGTGACCCTATTGATAACCACTTTTGAACGAAAATGACACACATTAGAGTAGGATTGGAAAAGCATGATATTACTGTTCCACTGTGACTTGTTTACAAAATCCAGTAATACGGTCCTTTTTGTTCATATATCAACTAGTGGTGGGACTCGATTAAAAAATGTATCGCATTTTAAACGCATATCAATATTTGATGCGAAAAGCAACATTTTTCAATTCAAATGGATTTTGGTATACGAGTGAATCAATGAATATACATTATACATACTGTGGCAGATATCATCCCTCGTTACTTGGTTACTTTCCTGAATTTCCCCAATGGGATCAATAAAGGAATATCTTATCTTATCTTATCTTACATGGAGGAAGGGAGATACTATTGTCACAGGCAGAGGAGAGTTAATTGAGGAGTTGATTAGGACTGATGGAATACACCTGTGCACCACGTGATCACCCACATCCCACACACAGACACACAAGACACATATAGCATAAAACCCTAGGAGAGACAGAGAAGAGTTGAGTGAAGGTGAGGAAGGAGCAGAGATCGTGGAGAGAGTGTGATATACAGAGTTTGTGAGGTGAGAGGTAGTTGGAAGGAGAGTGTCCATATAGGAATGAAGTCTTAATGCCCTCAGCGTCTGAACCACACCCGCCCCGATCGCGTGCACTTGCAACCGCCTGTTGGGCAGATGAAACAAACGTTTCCACTCTCACACCAGTAAGAGCTAATCACCACGACACGACCGCGCTGTTAGACTCCGGAAGCGCTTGTAAAACCGGAGTTGGTGGACGGTCCCCTCCTGAGAAAAACAGTAGGAGTCACATGTGTACACAGGGAAACTAGACAATATATCCGACCGCCACCATCGAACTAACATCCACCCGGGGAAAATGTACAATGACCGTAGGCATAGTAGAGAACCTACCGGTATCAGTGTTAATTGGTACCGACTGTGCATTGTTCCGGCCGCTATGGGAGAATTTGACGGCCGAACAACATCTCCCCCCCAGAACAGTGACCACCACCACACCGACCAAAGCCCGGGCATACACGAGGTGGACCTTCTACCGACCCCCTGCCAGAGGGAGATTCCAGCCCTGTCAGCGAGGACGAGGACGAGCCCGCCGCTGGCCCAGCAGAGAACCGCGCTCCACCAGTCGACAACAGAGGAGAGGAGTCACCACTCCACTCCTCCGTTGGAAGTGCCAGTCTGGGGAGACCTGTACCCCGGCAATCTGAACAAAACCACACCCTTACCACAACAACTGACTGGACGATTCGGCACCGCCCAGCTGGAGGATGAAAACCTGGCCCCAGCACTATGACAGGTAGCTGTGGTCGATGGTAAGAAGATGGACGGGGTAGGAGAGTTAATTTCTCCATATTTTTCTATCAAAAAAACATTGTTGTATCAAGTGGTGAAAAAAGGGGGGATAATTCACGAATTGTTGTTGGTACCCCGACCACACATAAACACAGTGTTATGACTAGCACACTCTCACTTGCTAGGGGCTCACTTGGGGGTTGAGAAAACCCTAGACCGGATCAAGGCCAGATTTCCCTGCATGGGGTGAAAAGAGCGTGGAGGATTACTGTTGGTCCTGCCCAGAATGTCAGCTGGTAGCTCCACGACCGACTGTGCGTAACCCGTTGATTTCCCTGCCTATCATCTCTGTTCCCTTTAGCAGGATTGGGATGGACCTCGTGGGACCCCTTCCCCGCAGAGCCAGGGGCCACCAATACATCCTGGTGATTAAGGACTATGTCACCCGGTATCCCAAGGCCATCCCACTCCGCACAATGGCCTCAAAAGGTATAGCTAGGGAACTAATGTTGTTAATTACGAGAGTGGGTATTCCGGACGAAATTTTGACAGACCAAGGCACGCCATTCATGTCCAGAGTAATGAAGGACTTGGCCGGGTTGTTAAAAATGACCCATCTCCGCACCTCAGTATATCATCCCCAGACAGATGGGTTAGTAGAGCAGTTTAACCGCACCCTGAAAAGCATGCTAAAGAAGGTAATGGAAGCTGATGGAACGAACTGGGACCAGCTTCTCCCCTACTTGATGTTTTCCATCCGGGAGGTTCCCCAGGCCTCAACAGGATTCTCTCCCTTTGAACTGTTGTATGGGAGAAGGCTTCGAGGAATGCTGGAGATAGCCAAGGAAGCCTGCGGGAACACCAGCCGTCCCCACACAGGAGCTTGGTGGACCACGTGGAGGAGGTACAAGAGTGGATGGCCACCTTGTGGCCCCTGGTAAGAGACCACATGTCTAAAGCCCAGCAGGTCCAATCCAGGGTCTATAATCGTGGCACTCAACCCCGAGAATTTCAGCCAGGAGATAGAGTGTTTGTTTTGGTTCCCACCTCTGAATGCAAGTTTCTAGCCAGATGGCATGGACCCTATGATATAATGGAGAAAGTGGGGCCAGTGAATAATAGAGTGTGACAGCCGGGGAGGCGTCCTTTGTAAAAATATACCATGTAAACCTGTTTAAAAAATGGGTATCCCGGGAGGCTCTGTATACTTTCACCCACCACAGATACCAGTCTGGACCCAACCGCTTGAAGTCCCCATGGGAGACCAACTCAGCGCTCCCCAGAAGAATGACCTGAGAGAGTTGGTGGAACGCCATCGGGATGTGTTTTCTACGGAACCAGGAAGAACCGAGGTCATACACCACCACATCCCCACGATCAGCGGAAAAAAGGTGAAACTTCGTCCCTACCGGCTCCCTGAGGCCAGAAGACAGACAGTGAGAAAAGAAGTGAATGACATGTTACAGGCGGGGGTCATTGTGGAATCCAACAGTGGGTGGTGTAGTCCCATTGTGCTGGTCCCTAAGCCAGACGGAACCCCAAGGTTTTGTAATGATTTACGCCAGCTAAATGCCATCTCCAAGTTTGACGCTTACCCTATGCCCTGAGTTGATGAGCTAATCGAGAGGCTAGGAAAGGCAAGGTTTATAACCACCCTAGACCTCACCAAAGGCTACTAGCCCCCGAAGATAGGGAGAAAACAGCGTTTGCCACCCCAGATGGGTTGTTACATTATGTTGTTCTTCCCTTTGGGCTACACGGCGCTCCCGCCACATTTCAGAGATTGATGGACCAGATCCTCAGACCCCCACGAGAGTATCTACATCATAGATCATCAAAGGTCTACATCGATGACATCATTATTCACGGCGAGGATTGGGGGACCCATCCACGTCAGGTCACAGCTGTCCTACAAGCCTTGAGAGGGGCGGGGCTAACTGCTAACCCAAATAAATGTCACCTGTGCCTACAGGATGCTGACTACCTGGGTTACACCATCGGGAGGGGGTGTATCAGACCCCAAGCCGGCAAGGTCGAGGCCATCCGGAGCTCGCCCCGCCCCCAAACCAAAAAGCAGGTACGAACCTTCACAATCTTAGCCAGCTATTAACCAGCGTTTTGTTCCACACTTCTCTGCCCTAGCAGCTCCCCTGACCGACCTGACGAGGAATAAACTGCCAGACCAGGTCCTGTGGACAGAAGAGATGGAGAGCCTTTCAGCAGCTGAAGGACAAGCTATGTTCAGAACCAGTGTTGGTGACGACAAACCCTGAGTATTGAACATTCCCTTTTTGTACAAGAGCCTGGAACGAGTTTTGACCCTGGACTGTAATTTGACTACTCTATTGCCCATCGGACCTGTACTGTTGTTCAATAAATATCATTTGTTTATTGAAATTGTGCTTGTGTGGACATTGGAATTGTTTGTTTTGGTCCGTGTCGAGCCTGAACACCAGAAGGCTTGTCACAATACGTTTAAGCAACAAAATCTTGTTTATTAGCTACTACACAGAACAACAGTCAGATCAATGCAATTTTTAACAAAGTGCAGCAATTTTAGGAATAATATACTGTATAGCGCAAAGGTAACATTCCGAAGTTTCTAACACAATAAAGAACAATTACTTTAAGTGCTAATGAAATAGAGTAACAGAGGTTTGAACACACTGAAGTAAAAGTTTTGTGTACTCACATTTCTTTTTACTGGTTGCCAGATGCCTGTTTTTAAGTTCCAGCTGAGAGGTAGGAGCTGGAAAACATAACGGTTCCATAGCCTGAAGTCTTATAGTCATACAGGTCCAAAGTTTATAAAAATCCCTTGGAAAATTTGTGTTTCACAAAGGTTTTTGTAATGTGTGTACCGCAATAATTCAGTGTGATTATAACATGGCCGTCCACTGCCTTTATTTCACCTCTCGAGTCAAAACAAAGGACTTCTTCGTCTTCTTGTGTCACCTTCCCTCACTCTCAGCGCCTGTCTGGGATCGCTTTTGGGGCAGACGCTCCTTGGCTACAATGGTGGTCAATCATTTTCGCCATCAGCGGTGACTGGTCACTGGTCAGTTCAGGACCGCTCACAACCGGACATGACGCTCGCCGGATGTTTCGTCCTGTAACTCGAGAATGGAATCACGCAATAGGTTGAGTGAGGTGACGATCGAAAGGTGGCAATTAAAACTTTCCAACAATGTATTGGTTGATCAGCGAAAACGCAGACCGGGGCCGACAGACGAGAGCAAAGTGTCACGTTGTGCGATAAAACGCAATTCTTTTTAATGTTTTATCTTCTGTAGTTAATTAATCGAAATTAACGCAATTAAGTCCCAGCCCTAATATCAACACATAGCGACTGTCACTTTGCACATTGTTGCAATCGTGGTTTCTTCCAACATGGCATACAATGGGCATTCTAAACATTCTGTGAAAGGCCTCTATTCAGACACAACCTCCAAAACGTCTAGCACTGACGTCAAATGGATGTGGAGGGGCACAAAACACTCAAACAGAGTCCAAAGGTTATGAAGGACAGAAAGCACTCAAACAGAGTCCAAAGGTTATGAAGGACAGAAAGCACTCAAACAGAGTCCAAAGGTTACGCAACGATGACTCATTGTCTCAGTCAGAGTCTTATTTCAGCCCACAGTACAAGATTAGCTCCTCTGACATTTTCCCTCGGTCCCGCTGCCATTGACTGGCTAATTCCATTAATTCATTCTTTGAAGGGCTGTGAGAGGGGAGCGCCATAGTTACATCAGAGGGGCTCCCCCTTTTCAACCATTTTCATTAGTACAACCCATGATGGCTTAGTGGCCCCCTGAACGGACCATGATTGAAATGCAGGGGTGGTCTGTCCTATACACGTACATTATGGGAACATGTCAACGGTTTAATATCACAGTGGGGCGGGGTTTGGGGGTGGGGGTGAGGGTGGTGGTGGGTATTGATGTGAGGGGGATGTGAGGTGTCAAGCCTGATGTCAGGGCAGGGTGTCAGGTCTTTGACAACCTGCCTCAGTTTGCAGTCCTAAGCATTTAGTGTAATTATTATGTCAGGTTGTTGTGTGGGGGAGAGACAGAGGATGTGTGTGTCAGACTCTGCACGAGAAGGCTTTGCTTTCTCTCCATGCAGAGCGAGGGAGAAAAAAGAGAACCACAGATGTGTCACTTTGTCAGACTGCATGTGAAGGCCCTGCTTTTTCTCCCCTTTTTTTAAGTTTAGCCCCAAAACAGTAGCAACAACAGGTGACAGGTGACATAGACATTAGACAGGTGACAGAGAGAGAGAGAGAGAGAGAGAGAGAGAGAGAGAGAGAGAGAGAGAGAGAGAGAGAGAGAGAGAGAGAGAGAGAGAGAGAGAGAGAGAGAGAGAGAGAGAGATGGGATAATGTGCCAATGGCTTCAGGGTTTGTTTTGATTACTGCAATTATTTGTATCCTCTTGTGCTGTAGTGTGTTTTCTCTTCCTGGCACTCGGATTAGTCAATTACAAGGCCAACCTTTCCAGACTGACTCATCGCTCACGTCGGAGTTTGCGGACTACAGTCGCACATTTTGGTACAGTATATATGTAACAGTGTTAACAAATACTTTGTTATAGTTCAATTATGTTAAACTTGGGACACAGCGATGGCTATTTATATTTTATTTCATTTTGTATGTGATGCATTTTATCTTGAAGTTGTTGTGTTGCATTGTGGGTCCTCAGCACATATGAATCTTTTGCTGATGGTAAGATGGTTTTCTGTCTGCTCAGATTCAGAATACTTAATTAACATGATCTGTGCTTCATAAAAAACCCTGTTAGTGGCCAAATATGCACTTGTGTTTCATATTTATTGTCTAGTAACACTCGTTTTTATATTTTGTTTTATGGAATTGCTTGGTTCATGGTTAAAAAACAATTAGCATGCTAAGCTAGCTCCTGTGTTAAATAACGTTAGGTTATGACTATAACCAAGTTCTGTTAGTTAGGGGCGATGCTTGGCATCGCTACTGCACTATCTCGCGTACGTGCACGCGTACTGAATAAACCACAAATGTACCTCTAATACCAGTATTAGTCTGACCACACCCCTCATCAGCTTACCTTCATAAGCAGGTGTGTGGTCACCTGCTCTCCTCCTTCCCAAGCTTTCACCACAAGGTGAGGACAAGGGCTGCAGCGGCCGTCCGATGCCAAGCATCGCCCCTAACTAACAGAACTTGGTTATAGTCATAACCTAACGTTCTGTATCGTTAGTGGCTTAGCTTGGCATCGCTACTGCACAAGGGAGGCCAAGCGGAGCCACTTGGCTGACAAATACACCCCGCTGACAGCCCCCCAAAACCATCAGAACAGGGAGGGCCGAGCCCCCCCGACCCCCCCTAATGGAGGGTAGCCCCCCTATTAGGGACGTCACGGGAGGGCGACGGACCCGACCGTGCGAAGAGGCACTCAAGCAACTCAACGCACAGGGTGAGCAGACCGTGGCTTGACCCCACGACTACACACACGCACAACCCGCATGCCACCCGGGAACGAACGGAGGAACAACCTCGTTACAGCCCCCAGAATCACGGGGTCAAGGGCAAACCCAACCCCGTGGCAAGGCCGTAGCAGCGGAGCACGAAGGAAGACCCAGACCCACCAAAAGGACTGGACTCCCTAGAATGGGGGCCCGGAGAAGTCCATGATGCCAGCATCAAGACCCCACCAGGTGGGCACGTAGTGCCCCGCCCCCCACATCGCCAGCGTATTCGGACAAAGGCCCCTCAGTTACTGCACCTGGTATTCCCAGGCGGAACCAACCAGGCCAGAACCTGCCCAGCTTCCGAGATCGGACGAGATCGGGCGTGTTCAGGTCGGTATGGCCGTAAGCCGAGCGGGCCCCGTCCCCCCAATAGTACACCGCCTGGCACACTGACCCTGCAGAATAGGCAGTCAGCATGGCCGTAAGCACACAAAAAAGGTTAACCAACGGAAGCAGGCAGCGCACCGGGGAAAAACCAGGCAACAGGCTGTTAACCCTAGCCTGGAGACTGCGGACGAGACAGGCGCCAGAGGGGACAGCTGAACACAGCCGCCCCGGCGGAAGGAGCGTAAGCTGGCGGTGTTGCATGACCAAGCCTCCATTTAACAACCCCCACCCAGAGGGGTCGAGGCAGAGAAGGCTGACACGATTGGCAGACGTCATGAACGTGCAGGGGCACCCTCAAACGGTGAACCCGGGAGTTGACACTGCTCCAACACACCAGGGAATCAACCACCTCGGTGTTACCCAATGCGGTGGTTGTTCCTATAACCCCTCAAGAAAAAACTCCAAAACACACCTGCGGGTATACACCGGCTATACCGCAGTACAAGTGTTTCAGTTTCCAAAAAGGGTTAACCCAGGCCTACGGGTCGCAAACATCACTTCGGACCGGGCCTGGCGGTACGGGAAGCACAGGGTCACCAGAGGAGGTCAAAAAACCACCCCCACAGGCCCCTCTTCGCCATGCGTGAGAGAGGAGTGAAAAATAATGGAGAACCAGCCCCTAAGCACACCGTACCCGGTATTCCCCGGCGGTCTCCCAACCAAGTACTAACCAGGACCAACCTGTGTAGCGGCCGAGATCCGACGAGATCGAGCGCGTACAGAATGGCATGGCTGTAAGCCATGACGACAGTGCTGAGTAAAAACATACCCAACCAGGGTCTCCATAGCGCTTAACCCTGTGACACCCAGACCGACCTGGCATTTTTCCCCCTGAAAAAAGCCCAAGTCCCTCAGGGTACCAGAACAGCAGATCTGCATCCCCGGCGGACAACGGGTTCAACTGATCTGGACCAGCGTGACCAGAACCAGTCCCGTGCCCTAACCACGCCGACATGCCTACTCCAGGAGAAGGGCAGATATGCGTGTTGATCTTAACATGAAAAGAAGGCGCCACCCAGACGTTCGGACGAACCGCGCCTGGTGGCCCACCCCAAGGGCGTGAGACCCCACTACATATGTTCAGATCCATCCCGTCATCATCCCCCAGACATGAACGAGAATCCGTCGACAACCCACCCAGGTCATGGGATGTGGTCGCCGGAAGAGGAAAAACCCCCATCTCAGTTGCTTTATAAAAACGCTGTTTCAACCACAAGCAACCAAGGCGTGCCAGTCAATCGCCTGTTTACAGCGAGCTAGCACTATACGTGCGTCGGGACACACCCCCATCAATGAACAGGCTATTTAGACCTGTCATTGAATCCCCAAGGCGCCCAGGGGAACGACAAGAGGGGTGTGACACTCCCTAACTCCAACACTTCTGGAATAGAAAGAAGGAAGCATCAACAGTATGTATCCCAGTCTACACAGCCGGGGTAAAAAATGTTCACATTTTTACATCCCACCACCCTCCCATAGGAAAGAGACGGGGATCCCCAGAGAGACTTCCCACGCGAGCTGTACAGATTGAAAAGAATATATTGCACCTTGAGCCATGTAAAAAACTGGTTTTAGGGCCTCCGGGGAAGAGGCACCGAACCCATACACACTCAATAAACGAATTGAATCGAATATACATACAATAGAAAAGGACCCTTCTAGAGGGTCCACTCACTTTGACAATCTGAGGAGGAAGGCTCTGTACTCTGATGGAGGCTTCCTCACATGGAAGAAGGAGTCCGAACTCACAGAAGGCCTGAGTAGGCGCTTGGTGAGGAGGAGCCCTGACCACCCCCCCTGAAAACAGATCCATCACATGGACCTGAACAGCACACGGAAGTCCTACCAACAGAGACGCGCACGGTGACGTACTCTATGGCGGGGGAATTCCTGCGGTGCACACGCCCAATATACCAGGCCGTGGGACCAGGAACTCCCAACCCCCCCCCCCCCCCCCCCCCCCCCGTAACGTGCCGAACCGCCACGTGACGGGAACCTTGAAGGACAGGGGGTGTACCCCTGACCGACAGAACAATGGGGAGAGGAAAGGTTACCAGTTCACCCCTTTACGACCCCACACCCATGATACGACGTAACGACAAAAAGAGAATATGACACAGTCATAGTCAGCTCTATGAAGCGTTTCACAGCTCCACACAGCGCATGAGCTAACCTGCTATCTGATTTTTACTAAGGAAAAACACAGAATAGAGAAGGCTCTAAGAACCCCGGTCCAACATACACATGTGCTTCTGTGGCCAGTACAACCCAGTTGTAGGTCACATGACACACACAACCCATCATCACCTACAAAAAATGGCAAAAACACTCAACAGAGGAACGCCGTTTTTTTCACAATGAGAGAATACATCATTCTTGATTAGTATCGACCACAGGCCTTGCTAAGCACACATGACAGCAACCAAACCAATTTCCCTTTAGGAAATAAGTTTCTCCAGCAGATTTAGCACAACCTCAGCAATCAAGCTAAGAGTCACATCGTATCCCTACCACACAAAAGACACAATTAATGCACAACATGTCTGATAGGAGGTGATAAAGTCCCCAGGGAACCGGGGGGGAAAAACACAATCCTCCTATTTTACCCTCAATACGGCCAGTTAAAACAGGAAAACCTGTTAATGTGTGAACTCACTGTTCATTGTCATTACAGTCTGAGAAAGAACATTCTTTTACTCACTTGTCACCAAGCATAGCTTCATAGGTCAGTTGCCTTAGTAGTGAGTACACGGTACACATAAACACCATGATGTTTCTCACACAACAACCAGATCAATACATCACGATCTGCACGGAGAAGCTAACTGCCAGTGACAAAAACAGCTCACACACAACCCGCAACGTACCCCAAATGCATTGCAACAACACACGTTTTGGGAAAAAACACTGTTATTCACAATACATTTAGCAAAGTAAAACCAGAAGACGTGTTATGAGGTCTGGCCAACCCCGTACCTACCCGGAACGCAGATCAGCGAAGTGCAGTCACAAGACACCGTAGAACACAGCCGTCCTGTGTTGTTCGACCCGGGCAGCGTCGCCGCTCCACCAGTCGCTACAGTCCTCTTTGTTGACGCAATCCCCGTCTAGGCTCAGGCAGGGTCGACGAACATCCCCTGTCAAGGATGACGTCGTGGTCAAGAGTGTAAAACATGTTAAAATCAAAGCACGTTCAACAGAATAGCATCAAGCTAACGGCTGCTCCAACCGTTCGGGTGCTATTGCTTCCGCTCGCGAGACGCCGATCTAACGACGCACGCGATCAGAAGCGAGCTCCCGGCGGCGCGCGAGAAGCCAAGCTACCCCGCGCCAGGCCACTGACCGGCTAACCGTAAGCCATGAACATGTAAACAATGACATAACACTCACCCAGACAGGCCGCCGTTCTGAACCCCTCCTCACTTTTTAAGAGAAAAGAGAAAACAAGACGTCAACACCGCTTCACAACGGTGACATTACCACGTCCGGCGGAATCAGCACAGTACCAACTGGCCTGTATAGCTGACTTTGAACATGAATCTGCCGCTATCGCACATTACATGCACATATCCCCTCGTGAAGGAATACTCTCATTTGGATATGAAAGATGGGGTCTTAACACGGTGACAGAGAGAATCCACTCGTCCAGAACACACAGGGATCACCAGTGCCAATGGTCGCGGCCCACTAGTCAAAACTATAATGGTCGCCAGACCAAGGCCTTCTGTCGCCTAGGCGGCTAAACAAAGGACCCTAGCCTGGGGCCGGTTTCCATAAACTTTGTCAAGTAGCCCCCATAGCACTAACAGACAAGTGGAGCCCGCCAGCAAACACTACTCACCCAACCTGGAACGCACCGCTCCTCACAACAGCGGCATGTCCGACAGTTCAGCTGTGGCCTGACAGGTTTCACCCCAACAAACACAGCAAGGAACTGCAGTTGAGAAGCATGCAGCGGCGTGCTCCCAATACGAAAACCGGTGGAGGGTTTTTAGAATGATCATCATCTTCTAGACACTCCAGTACGAAGACAATATCGCCGTATTTTCTCGAAAATAGTGAGAGAGAAAATAAAGATATGATGTCAACGTATCCTTGTTTCCCAAGCTGTTCCTAATCCAATTTCTTCCATCATGGTGTCAAGTGTGGGGATCTACCGAGGCACCTCTTCCTTGTGGTGAAAGCGAGAAGGAGGAGAGCAGGTGACCACACACCTGCTTATGAAGGTAAGCTGATGAGGGGTGTGGTCAGACTAATACTGGTATTAGAGGTACATTTGTGGTTTATTCAGTACGCGTGCACGTACGCGAGATAGTGCAGTAGCGATGCCAAGCTAAGCCACTAACGATACAGAACAGCTCACCAGTGGTGCAGTGGTGATTTCATAAGTGGTTGTACTGTGTTTTAATGACGTCACGTGCACGTGCGCTCCCGCGCATGCGCATAAATGTTCCCTCGCGTGCGCACAGAACAGCTCCGACCAGCATTAAATGATTATTATTAGGGATGTTCGATATTGGCTTTTTTACCGATACCGATATACGGATATTGTCCAACCTCCTAATTTCCGATACCGATATCAACCGATACGACCCCCCCCCCCCCCCCCCCCCCCCCCCCCCCCCCCCCCCCCAAAACGGAATAATTAGGTAATTAACATTACAACATCACATATCTCTTGTTGTGGAATTAACACAACATTATGCATACTTTTGACAATAAATTAAATCTTAATTTGTTCTTACTTGCTTGCCTGGGTAAATAAAGGTTAGATAAATGTAAAAAAATTAAAAAATTGAAAAACCGATAGGCCTACCGATAATTTCCGATATCACATTTTAATGCCAATATCGGTAGGCCGATAATATCGGACATCCCTAATTATTATGCATAAATAGTAGGAAACATGTTTGTATAGGAAATTACTAGTTTTTGTTTAGTTTTTGTAAATATTGCCTTGAAATAGAGAAGCTGAAAAATGTAGCATTCAATATATAAAGAAATTATATTGTCAACATATATGGTTGAAAAACCATAGAGAGAGCAGTGGACTAAGCACTCGCCCTACCACCGCAGAGACTTTGGGATCGAATCCAGCTGTCAGCGGTACCTCCGGCTTGGTCCGTGTCCTACTAACACAATTGGCAGTGTTAGCGGGTGGGAAGCCGGTGGGGTATGTGTCCTGGTCGTTGTAAACAGCGACTCCTACTGGTCGGTCGGGGCGCCTGTTCAGCAGGGAAGGGATCTGGGGGAGGTAGTGTGATCCTCCCACGCGTTACACTCCCCAGTGAGAGTCCTCGCTGTCAGTGAAAAGAAGCGGCTGGCTGACTCCACTTGTATCGGAGGAGGCATGTGATAGTCTTCACCCTCCCTAGGCCGACAGTGGGGCAATGCACGCAACGACCAGGAAGGGGAATTGGCATAACGACTAAATTGGGATGGGAGAAAAATAGAAAGAAAAACTAAAAAAATACAATGTTTTTAAATGTAATTGTAGATACATTGTAGTTACAATTTCTTTAATTGAATTAACTTAAACTAGAAAAGTAAAATACAAACTAAATTAACAATGTAACTTACAGTTTACAGAAGGACAGTTTCCTTCTGAAGCACAACTTAAGAAATGTCTCATCCTTCCAGTCGGGACCATTTATCACATAGTGAGAGGTTCCACAGCTCAAGCAAACCCCCACCAATTGGTACAGGGCTTGTATTTTGGTTTTGCTCTTCTCGTTCTTTGTTATGGTATTGTTATGCTATTGTTATGCTAAGTACAGGTGAGTACCGGTACTTGGCGCACGGCACGACAAGTCGAGTGAAAGTTGTGAACGCATTTTTGTGTGCACGCTCGTGCATGTGCGTGCGCATGCTTCTGCTCAGAAAGGTGGTGGAACGGCGTGGTACCGCGTGGCATGAGCACTGCACCCCTGCAGCTCACTAACATGGAACATGCTGTGTCTGAACAGGAGATGACCCAATGCTGTCTTGTACCTTACAAGCTGTGGTTGTGTGTTCCAAATTGTGTACAGGTATGTCTTCTGTGTAATATTGTTTATCTGGTTTTGGTTATTATTTTGCACAGTAAATACTTATTAAGACCTACCTGCAATTCAGCATTTATTCCAGCAGGGCGGCAGTGATGTTCATTCTGCCTTTTGTTATATATTTAAAAAAATTGGGCTTTAGAGGGAAGAGGTTATTATGCTATTTTGTAATGCTGTGTACTGTATTGTCTTATTTGAAGTTACATGTATTTGTTTTTATTTTTATTATTTGAATTTCTATCAGACTTTGTGTAAAACTAATTCCACTATATGATCCACGTTTGATAAGTATGTCGGCACAAAGGAATCTTTTGCTGATGGAGATGACCCAATGCTGTCTGTACCTTACAAGCTGTGGTTGTGTGTTCCAAATTGTGTACAGAATAAAACCACACTCTACTGCTCCAGCACCTGATTTTGTGTCGGTCCTTGGTGAGACAGCAGGCAGGACAGGATAGAAGAGGTCACTTACTGTATTTTACCATGTAATATGATTAGCGTGGAAGCAGTGCGAGGTGGCGAGAATATACACTTACACGCTCACACACCAAATGATCGCCTGTGAAGACGAGTCAAGAACGCACACTTTTCCCCCCACATCACCTCCGTTGATTTGGGTAGAGCTGCTACTACGGCAGCTCTCTGATCAGCCAGAGGGGAAGATAAACAAAGTGAATCCCATTCGCACCTGGGCTGCCGGGCACCGTGTGAAGGAAGAATAGGGGTTGAAAGCAGCCAGGCTGGTGCCACCTGACTGATGAATATACTCATGCGTGTGGACATTTGGCTCGGCTCACAGAGAATACCAGGGAGGGGTCCTGGCACTTCATCAAGTATACCTGCTACTGGGAAACCGCTGTACGGGAGCAGCGACGATGATGCGCTTATCTAGCTTCCTCTTGTGATGCATAACTGGCTTTGCTGCTGGCCTCTCTCTCTCTCTCTCTCTCTCTCTCTCTCTCTCTCTCTCTCTCTCTCTCTCTCTCTCTCTCTCTCTCTCTCTCTCTCTCTGTTCCAATGCATTATTGTTTGGTTAAAGGGGCACTTCACCAAAAGAAAAAAAACAACAATGCTGATTTGTTTTGCACACAATCTCACGCACATCCAAACGCGGTAAACCTTTTTGCACACATTCATTTACAGTTATTGAGAGTAAATGAGTTTGAATATGGCCACCGGTGACGTCATCGGGGACATTGCATTCTTGCGCTGTGTCCATTACGGGATCATCCCTATGTTCCCCGGGTCCTATGTTCCCCGCTTTGATTGATTAATAGATTGAAAATTTTATAAATTTTTATTATTTTATTAATTATTAATGTCCGCCTTGTTTCGAACGGTTAAGCTTAGGCCCTCTTTCGAACTGGTTAAGGTTAGAGTTTGGAATCAGGGCTGGTGGTCTAAAATTTTCAATCAATCAATCAATCAAAGCGGGGAACATAGAACCCGGGGAACATAGGACCCGGGGAACATAGACATGCTCCCTCAATTACAGCTCCATGAAATGATGTAGATGGAAATAATAGCAATGCCTTGTTGTACGGGGACTGCTACCTTATCATTTCACTGAGCTGTAACGCGGCGCGAGGCTTGAGTGTCCCCGCTGACATCACCCGTGGGCCCTGGCCGCGTTCAGACTCGTTTACTCTCAATAACCGTCAAACTAAATGAATGTGTGCAAAACGTTTTAGAGTTCTTGGATGTGTGTGAGATCATGTGCAAGATAAATCAGCATTGTGCCCCGTTGATAGAAAAAAATAAAAACAAGAGCCCTGGTGCAGAGTGGCGCAGGGTTATTTTATTTTACATGAAACGTTTCCAGGGACCACGTTTGTGCAGGTTGGATGTCAGGTTCCTCAGCACTTGTGAAAAATGGTTTTGGAGTGTGATATTCCACAATTAGAAATATTGTTCTAGGTTTGTAACATATGGTGCATATGGAAAGCCAAACCATTCACAGAAATTAGCCTTGTAACGCTCCAATCCGTTATGCGATTACAGCTTAGGGCACACGCACGATCATTTTGGCGCCAATTAGCTTGCGCGCGTACAAAGAGAGCCTTCGAGGGGATGTTCTGAGAGACTAGCACACAGTAACTCAGACCCTGGGCAACACTAATTATTCCAGGCCGCCCGCCAAACTCACCATATTACATCTTCACAATGCCATGTTATGAGTGCACTTGATTTGTGTCGTCTGGTGTGCTGCGTGGGGGAGGGGCAGAGAACTGTTTTGAGGCTTAGAGGAACAGTTCACTTATTTAAAGAAGCCACTTGTCACAAATGGGGAGCTATTTCAAATCCACCTGAAAAAAAAGAGTTAGCATTTGTAATGGGGTTACATTCAATGGGGTCAGTTAGCATGTCTCTGAAAACCCACATGTACCTGTAGAACCTTCCAAACGAAGTCCGAACCTCTAACTATAGGGAATTCTTTTCCCTTCCAGAGACATGCTAACGGGCTTCGTTGATTTCTGCCAGCGCTGCAAACAAATGCTAACAATTTCTACTTACCAATATGTCAAAAATTAAAGCACTTGCTCCAGCACTTTTTGGATGGACAAATCAAATAAACAAAATGGACTGTGCCTTTAAAATACATGTCCAATAGAAGTCACAGCGCCACAGGCACCGAGGGACACAAAGAAGAGGGATTTTCACAAACCATTTGTGTAGTTTTCCCATCTGCATTGTATGAATTACTGAATAGAAGTCTTTGTGACTCCACATGTGGGGAGGTCTTCCATTATGTCAAGTCTTCTAATCCATCTGTACTAAGAG
Source organism: Notolepis coatsorum (assembly GCF_963971535.1). NCBI lineage: Eukaryota > Metazoa > Chordata > Actinopteri > Aulopiformes > Paralepididae > Notolepis > Notolepis coatsorum. The sequence goes on from NW_028174842.1 coordinate 156,661, forward strand.
GTGGACATTTGGAACAGGATATTTCACTCCGAAAGCCCAAAAACCCTCGCACCCTGACATTTTGAAAGTGCCTTGCACTTTAATTCAATAACCAAATGCTCAACACTTTATGTACTTTTTTTTTTATGTGGGAATGATAGCTTTATGGCTACTCCAAAGTGAATTTAGTGCTTAAACTAATATTTTGGCTGTTATGGCACGGCGTATTTCTCTTCTGAGTAGATTTTCTTATGCTTTTCATAACTATAAAACCAGTCACAGCGTGAGGAAAAAAACTGTCTATATAATACTTCATGCTGTGCACCTCATTGAATGCAGCACGGCTTAACAAATCCAGTCTCTCGCCGCTCTGGACATCAGCCCCCACTGCTACACCTTATCCAGACGTGTGCCGGGGGCGGAGCGCTCTGTATTCACCGTGCTCCTCCGCCCCAGAGGCTTGTCTCCACATCACTGCTCAAAAAAACCAAACCCATGAATAAAAACCACAGGAAGGTGAGATATCGGCCCGTTAGGATGTTCAATTAGCTCTGAGAAGCGCTCACTTTAAGGCTACACCCCTCCATTGAAATGAATCCAAAAGTGTTGTTGATTTTAGACACGTGTTTCTACGGAGGAGTCGCTGTGATAAAGACACGCTGTGGATTAACAGGGAATCTGGTGGCAAATCCCTCTGCATCCCCTTTTAAAATCTGTGGAAACACTGTCTCAACGATCACAAACCACCTCAATCATTCATTTGTAGCCAAATTCGTATAAATGGCACTAGCTTACCGCAGTCGGCACGACTGCTTAGAGGGAACCAGGGTAAGCAGACAATGGTGTCTATAAAGAGGGGATACATGGAAGTGGCATGAATGAGTGGGTGGTGAGGGGCGGAGGGGTGGTGGGGGGCCGGGTGGGGGGGAGAAATTGAAAACCCCAGCGAGGTAAATAAGATTTACCTCCATTTCTGCTGATGGCTGTCGGAACAGTGTCACTTTAAGCTGTAGATGGCAGCTCAGAGAGTATGTGACTGTGTGTGTGTGTTTGCGTGTGTGTGTGTGTGTGTGTGTGTATGTATGTGCACATGTGTGTGTGCATGTAAGATGGAAAGAGAGGATGGTGGGGGCTAATTATCATGGATGGGAGGGGGTAAGCCTCTTTTGGATAGAGATGACTGAAGAGTAAGATAGGGAAACGAGGACACCCCTACCCCCACCGCCTTCTACTATAGCTTGTCTGTGCCTTGCTAATAGAATAGCAGTGGAGCGTGTGTGTGTGTGAGTTTGTGTGTGTGTGGGGGGGGGGGGGGGGGGGGGTAGGGGGGGTGGTGCTAGTTGGAAAGGCTTTGATCAGCAGTCCCCTGTGACATCAATTAACCATTAATGTGCAGCCCTGACACAGGGAGATGAAGAGCTAGTCAGGGTCACCTCCAGTCTACAGCCACCCCGTTTGATAATGGCTACCACCGGATGGAACCACCGGATGGATAATTCGGGTTATTTCTTAACCTAGGACCTATTTTTCTACCATCTGGAGACACCATACCCATCAAGGCTGACCACAATTTAGTCAATTAGGACCATGAATAAGTGAGTTGCGTTTTACTGAGGATCTTTACAGATCTTGGAACTCGTTCATTTATAATAATACAAAAATTAATTATACAAAAATTATTGTCGCTTTAAGAGTTAACAACACATGTTTTTAATGTGTGGTCCAGTTGAGACTTTGTGTTGGAATCGATTAGTATAATGTCAAATGATTGAGTCTAAGCTTGAAAACCAGAATTATCCTTTAACCCAATAGACCTGTCGCTAAACCACGCCCCAAATAGAATTTGTCCAATCATATCACAGCAAAAATCCTAGCTTGGAGAATAGTCGGACAACAAGAGAAAACCCATTTGTGGCGCATCAAACCAGACGGCTGTGATCGAAACCACTGTGAAGAGTTCAGTTTATATGTTATTATCTACCTAATATCCGATGGTGAAATGCTGTGCGTGGGGTACCTGTAATTCGGACACCAGGTACCCTGAAAGACTGGATGGAGGAGTATATTTCATACCTTTTCCGAAGCCCAAACGAAAACTAGAGAAATGCAAGCAATGGATTCTGTTGTGTCATCGACCACATACACAACTGAATGTGAAGACCATTACCAAGGACACTTATGTTTGCTCAAAGGTAAGGTCAATTCATAAAGACATAATATTTGACGGCATGTATTAGAAACGTAGACCAAACTATTAGTTTGCTAACGTTTGACTTTGACTGCGAACTAGCTATCGTATATCCAGCCCAGTTAGCTAACGTTAGCAGCTAGCTAACATTAGCTGCCAACATGTAACGATACCGCAGATATTTCTGCATCATAAGGTTAGCTTTCTGCATCATAACGTGAGCCTTCTGTATCATAAGGTTAGCTTTCTGCATCATAACGTGAGCCTTCTGTATCATAAGGTTAGCTTTCTGCATCATAACGTGAGCCTTCTGTATCATAAGGTTAGCTTTCTGCATCATAACGTGAGCCTTCTGCATCATAAGGTTAGCTTTCTGCATCATAACGTGAGCCTTCTGTATCATAACGCGAGCCTTCTGTATCATAAAGTTAGCTTTCTGTATCATAACGTGAGCCTTCTGTATCATAACGTGAGCCTTCTGTATCATAAGGTTAGCTTTCTGCATCATAACGTCAGCAACGTTACCGCAAGCCAGGTGCATAACAGTGGAAATGATGACCAACAAGGACAGTTATAGATGTAATGTAGTGACCACCATTGATAGTATAAAGAACTGGCTAACAGACAACAGAATACTAATAACATGAATACTACTACATGCACTAAGAATGCTCGATGCACTTCAGATGCCATAGTGCCACTTGAAACCAGTAACAACAGGGACAACGATGTAAACAGTAAATAAGTCCTGGACTTTTCGTTTTATCCCTGACAAGGCAAACACAAATGTTGATCTGTCAAAGTTGTTATGTTTGTTGTCAATAAAATTCACTTTGAGCTGCATTTTATGTATGAAAGATGCTCCATAAATGAACTATTATTATTATTATCTGTCTATGCTTAGCTAATACTCAGCTTTTTGTGTTTTTTTCACAGAATGAGGTGTGCTGGAGATGTTACTGCCCTCACAGAGACAACACAGGTCAACCCAAGACATGACATGAGTGACAATGAAAGAGGTCTGATTTATGTTTTTGGACTAAAGTGAGCATCATGGAATGTGTGCAGCTTTACAATCATGTCATGGATGAACTGAATATATTAACTGAATAATATCCCTCTCTCCTCATTCACCTCACCCTCTCCCCCTCATCCCTCTCCCCTTATCCATCACCCCTCTCTCCTTATCCATCACCCCTCTCTCCTCCCCTCTTACTCCAGATGAGGAGTGCCGGCCTGTGGGCACCAGGCTGCCCCAATGGAAGGTGGACATTACTAGAAAGCTAAACAGAATGCTTAAATAGGAATGTTAGAGGTTCTAGAAGGTCCTACTATGACATCATCACCAACAATCCAGAATGATCGGGCAGCACTAAGGTTCTAGAATGTACTGCCATGACATCATCACACACGTTCCAGAATGTTCGGGCGGCACACATTTTCTAGAATGTTCCTAACAATAGGTCTGTGGGTGAATTATGTACCATTACAATCACTACAGTACTGTATTAAGTTTAAAAAGTAAAAGTACAGTACATATTCTATAGGGTGTTCTTGTATTTCAGTGCATTCAACCCTCGATTGACCTGAAGGTTGTTAAAGTGGTCCAGTTATGCTGCTCTGTGTCCCTCAGATTGCTGGTTTACAATGTTAAAGTACTTAATCTTCATCAACAGTTGCTGATATTGCAAATGTCAACAGACCAGGCTATTAATCCATAATGGAGGTACTAGAAGAATATAATGTTAAATTACCATAGATGTATCACAACAACACATGATATTGTTTGCTATTCCAGTTTATATCGTACATCCATTTGTGTAACTGTAAATCCATGTATATTTATTGTATATATTAAAAATAGTGGCTATTTATGTACACTTTAGTTGTGGGTTTTCTTTTCATATCAGAGTGATCTATCTTGAGAATGTGTTGTATATGCATTTATTTATATTTATATTAAATATAACTTATACTTAGTGTTATAAGAAAAGCTATGTCCTGTACCCATATACTGTGATTTAGAGGTATTTTGGTAAATGGTAAATGGCTGTATTTATATAGCGCTTTTATCCAAAGCGCTTTACAATTTGTTTCTCACATCTTACCCATTCACTCACACATTCACACACCGACGGTGGAGGCATCCATGCAAGGTGCCAACCTGCTCATCAGTGTCTTGCTCAAGGACACTTCGACACGCTGCCTGGGAGGAGCGAGAATCAAACCGGGAACCTCCGGATTACCAGACGACTGCTCTACTTCCAAGCCACTGTCGCCCCCTATTAGGTCTATTTTATTATTAGGTATTTTTACTTTGGTCTCTATCACTATACATTTATAGTTAGTGTAATCAATCATTTGACCTGATGTACACTAGAATGTGCAGCATACCATTCTCTGACGTCTCACCCCTTTATGGAGGAGGATTGTTGGCAAGTGACAGCTCTCACTTTTTTCCTCATTCTAGTGACTAGTGACACAACTGTCGGGTCTAGCTCGTATACTGCATTGGACCACTAAACTAAATGTATCAGCAATAGTAGTAATCATGGATTATCGTCATAGTTCTTGTAATCTTCAATCAAGTCAACTGTAAGTAATGCTTGAGACGTTATCTATAGCTAATGCTTGCATCACCATGGAGGTGTAAGGTAAATGTGTATCTCATGAACGTACTTTTCCACTGCATATTGTAACCCTCTCTGTCTGCTTCTAGATGAAATATTTGTGTTATCTTTAAAAAACAGGTCTATTACCTGCTGTGGTAAATCTCCAGCGGCCTAGCCCCTTTCGTGACTGTGAAGCAAGGCTTGCATCACAGTCAGGAAAGGGGCTGCATGCAGCCATCGTCAACGAGAGTCATTCACGGTCGGCTTTGTGTCCGAGTGTTCAAAGGGGGCGTGGCTTAGCGATAGGTCTATTGCTCCTACTGTTCATTGTCATGCGTGTAGAATACTAGCATGTATGTGTGTGTGTGTGTGTGTGTGTGTGTGTGTGTGTGTGTGTGTGTGTGTGTGTGTGTGTGTGTGTGTGTGTGTGTGTGTGTGTGTGTGTGTGTGTGTGTGTACTCCGTCTGTCTATCCCCCCTACTTGTCTCTATGATCCGCCTCACGACACATCCACACTATACACGCCTAACTGACTGGGTACCATAGCTGTCTGGCTGGCAGGCAGACGGGGACAGGCCTGTGTATTACCTCAGACAAACAAACAATCAGGACACTTCCTCCGCGGTGGGCACCCCTCCTCCCGCTCTGCTCGCTGATGTGCGGAGGACCGTCGACCCGAATCCTGCCTCTGTCTCCCGCACTGTCAGCCCACCAGTGTGTGCACACACACGTGAGTGACATTCAAATGTGCCATGCATGGAATGCTCTGTAATATGTGGTCGAAATAAAATGGTGAAGTAATCCCCCCCCCCCTCCCCCTTTCCTTCACATTATAGTGATTTCGCATCATTTAAATTCCGTTCTGGTCTAATAAGCATTCCTCTTTCCTCTCGTCTTCAGTTTGTGCCGTCTGTCTGGCTTGTTTGGCATCGCTGAGTGACTACTGTGTAGTGTGTAGGGCCAGCTAGCAACACACTGGCCAGCCGATGACCAATGTCCTCCATAACGAGGATATATGGTTCCATTACCCTGTGGCTAATGAAAATGATTATTTAATCATTCCTTAGATGGGTTTAATTGAAGTGGCGTGATGAATGGAGGGGGAGGGGGCCCGTCGCCGCTGTCCCATACAGAGAGGTCTACTAGCTTCTGTCCCGAGTGCTTCACCTTGGGTGGTAGAGTTTAGAGTTTAATTTAACCTTTATTTAACCAGGAAAGTCCCGTTGAGATTGAGATTGAACCTGGCCAAGACAGGCACAAAAGGAGACAATACAACAATAAATAAACAAGCATAGGGAACTCACATGTCCAAAGGGATGGAGTCAGGAGTCTCATTTTAACAGGTTAAGCCTGTAGGTCCCCCAATTGGGGGACCCTGCTTTTCTTTATCATAAATCGATCAATAGAGACCGTGTTACATCCCCAATTATCATATCATGGGGTATCATTGGAAAGCCACACTCATTGGCTACAACCCTGTCTGATGATTATTTGACGGAGCTAGAGCCCCCGGAGGTCGGGGGTGGTAATGTGTACTTTGGCGCACGCCTCACATATCGGCATGTAAAACAAATAGGGCTATAATTCTATCTATATATTGTATTAAAAGAAATGCACACCCGAGCCGCTAGAGGTCAGCAAAGTGGCGCGTCGCGAATCGTCCTCATGATGGCCCACATGTGGGCCCTTGGATGTTAAGAGGTAATGTTTGTATTTAAAAAAAAGAAATTGCCAAGAGTAAAGACCATAACCCTATCAAAACAGCAGTCAAAGTGTATATTTTCATTTTTACCGATGTTTTGTAAGATTTACCGAAAATAAGAATTTATCGAAAAAATGCTAATTATATCTCTTTTATCGTAAAACCGTGAGGAAATGACTAAATCCAGATTTAACCCTGCCATTGGAAAGAGGAGCCTTTCCCCTATCCATAGATGTATTATTTGGCCATAATAAGGTCAAGGTCAAGTTCAAGGTCAAATATGAATTTATAATTAAAATCGATTATTATTTATTACTGTATCTACAAATCCTTCTGTTTAATCATCTTCCCTTTATTCATTTGCTTAGATTTTTTTGTACACGTTGTTAGATTTCGATCAATCAGCCAGTATCACCTCTTCATCTGTTGGCTTGTGTAGTTCTGCGTTGTGTTTATTTCTTTGACGTCTTCTCATACTGGCTGTACAATCTTTGTCCTGTTACCCCGCTCGGTGGTCGTCGCGGCCTTGTCGTAGCCAACAACCATATCTGCTAGCCGAAGCTAGTGATGATGTGTCACTCCCCTCCCCCACTCAGCGAGGGTGGAGAGGGATGAAAGTCTCTGATCAACGCATGCGCTCTTCGGTGTGGTTCGTTTCTCATTCTAACTGTACCCGGAAGAAAACTCACGTTATATTATCTTCGCCATAGCAATGACAGGCCCCGCCCCTTTTCTTGTTGCCATGTGACGCGCTGTCATGGCAACTGCTGTTCACCCTTCACACACATTAAACGTCTGTTTCTAGTGGTGTCAAACTCTCTCTCTCTCTGACCATTCTGCTAATGCAATCCTTCTTGCAATGCATCAAGATGACGAATGACCTTGGGCACCCTGCTCGCTGTGGAGACACACTGCCTGTAAACACACTCTCTCTTCTCGTCTGTGTTCTCAGATGGCTATAAGCAGTGCTGTCATTACATACATTTTGTTTACATTATATACACTGAAAAACCTCGAGATCCTTCAACTTAATCTCAATAAGGTGGTGAATGAGCTCAGTGAGCAAGCTCGGTTTGCTCACAATTGTAACATAGTGTTATTCACCGGCACAGATGCACAAAATATCATGATTTATATTCTCCTTTTTTTCATTACAATTTACTCAAGCCTAGTAACAGACACAATATTTCTGACACTGGGAATACATACCCCCAGGTCCCTAGATGTTCCTAGATACCAAGAACATGCAAATTGACCTTGTAGAAGTGGAGCAATCTTCCATTTACTTAGGCATGTACCTTTAGGCGAAATTTCTGAAAATAGGGCTACAGCTTAACAGATCTGCCTCTTAATTCTTTCATTTTAGATGTAAAAGCATTAGGCTGGCCACCCATCTAGGAGGTACAGTACGCACTGGTGTGAGACATAGCGACGCCCAGGTACAGATAGAGCCCATGTTGTGGACACGGAGGCAGGAGGACAGCGTATTGAAAAGCCATTGGCTGTGATTCACACTGGCTTTGATTCATGGAATATATGCGTCTCAGGGAAAGGAGAGCATCCTGTAATCATCTTCAGATCATTATTCATGAGAGACGGCAAGCCGTACCAGAGCCTGGTTGATCATTCTAGACCTGTCATCCTTCTACACAGAGGCGAGATTGCCAAGATTGAAGCCACAATCGCAAGATAAACATCACTGTGATAAACCACACAAAAAAAAGGTTGTAATACATAATAGGGATGGGCACGAGAAATGTTCAGATCAAGTACTCACATGAATTACTCGAGTGGTGATCGAGTACTCGTTTATGCGAATCTATTTTTAGAAAGCATAAAGAGCATGGAAGCAATAACAATGCACAACGATGCTTAATGCTTATTGTCATTCAAAACAGTCTGTTACCATTTGTAATAATTACATTAGCTCGAGTCTATCTGCACCAGGTCTATCTACTCATGGAAATGCAGATATTTAGTACAAGATGTTTTCTTTAGCTAACTAGTAGTAGCAGTGTTGGGTCCATGGTTCCATGTAGCAAAACTAACATTAACAGTTAGCTAACCACAACTTCAGTGGGTCCGTATCAATAGACTATGAACGTTAGGCAAAGTGGGCAACATGTTGTCGGCACAACATGGAAATGCACAAATTTGCGGGATTTCAGAACGAGATCTCTGTTTCAAAAGAACAAGTGTCAAAACAAGCACTTGTAGTGGACATACTTAACCAAATGAAAAAAAAAGAAAATAAATTGAGTTCCCTCAAAAACCACTCAAGTTCAGGTGAAATGGCACGTTCTTTTGGCTATTCATGGGGGCATAATTTATTGGTGCTTGGTATAACCTCTTGTTGATTCATTTATGTGCTTTTTGCAACCATAAACAAACATTTTCAAAAAATAAAATCTTTATGGAACCATTATTCCTCTTAGTGTAAACATAGTGTGGTCAAGGTGAAGAGATGGAGAAAACAATTGATTGATTGATTGAAAAGTTTATTAACAGATTGCAGAATGGGTACAGTACAGTACAGCTCAATACATACAATTGTTAAGGGGATGCAGACCAGAGAAAGACTTTCGTCTTGTTTACATCAGGGTCCCCCATTTTCAATTCATCATAACATATATGACATACATGACATACAGATAGACAGTACTGCTACATCTATACATTTATGACATATCAGATTTGCAAATATACAGTACTGTTTGTGATACAAAAGTGTCCAGAAAAAGAGTGTATATACATTTGACGTAGAAACTGTACATTGGAGGAGGTGGGTGGGGTGGGGTTGGGTGGGTGGCAACTGTTTGTGCTGTGTTTGAATCCCTGCCTTTGTTCCAGGAAGCCCTCAGAAATGGAGGGAAAAGGCACAGAGAAAAAACACATCTGGAAAACAACAGAGATTTTCCCTCCTTCGTGACCCATATTAGGAAGGAGAATAATTACAGTGTGAGGGCAGAGAGATGAGTGATGTATACTATGTGTTAGAGAGGAGTGATGTTTAGATGTTAGAGTATATGTTTAGGGTGACCAGATCCCAATAAACCAAATGTGGGACAAAGGGTATGTTTGTGAGGGACAATGTGGGACACCCCCCCCCCCCCCCCCCAGTGCAGCCCCCTCCCCTTTTTTTGGTGGACTGTCCCTGTCGCGTCTATGCTTTTACCAACGCGTTCGTGTTTCCGGGTTCCCGTTTTGCGCTCTGATTGGCCACTGACCTACGCTAGTACGCCCCCCTCCTAGCTGCTAGGGTGAAGGGACTTGGCTTGGCTGGGAGGCTGGTGGTGGAGGGAGAGGGAGGAGGCGTGGGGTGGGCTGTCATCTTTCAAATATATTTCCGCCATGATAATAATAATAATAATAATAATGAGCGCAGAGCTCGGTCTGTGTCCTCAGCGCTTGAAGCGCTGAGGACACAGACCGAGCTCTGCGCTCATTGTTCTCTCCGCCATGATAATAATAATAATAATAATAATAATAATGAGCGCAGAGCTCGGTCTGTGTCCTCAGCGCTTGAAGCCTTGAAGCGCTGAGGACACAGACCGAGCTCTGCGCTCATTATTATTATTATTATTATTATTATTATTATTATTATTATTATTATTATTATTATTATTATTATTATTATTATTATTATTATTATTATTATTATTATTATTATTATTATTATTATTATTATTATTATTATTATTATTATTATTATTATTATTATTATTATTATTATTATTATTATTATTATTATTATTATTATTATTATTATTATTATTATTATTATTATTATTATTATTATTATTATTATTATTATTATCATGGCGGAGAGAACAAAACGAAGACAGCGCACGTTGCCACAAGTGCAATAATACAAGCAATTTGTCAAAACATCTGTTGTCAAAAGATAACATTAGTCTCCAGAAATGCGCCGTTGTGACTTGTTGTCATGTCGCCTGGATGCCCAGGATGCGGTGTCACTCGCGGTCAGATACTATACGTTACGCGACGCATAAAGGTTCTTTCACTTTGGCTGGGGGGGGGGGTGTTAGCGCGGATGACAACCAATCATGCGGGACATGGTCTCAATATGCGTGACGCGTGAAAGGAGACAGGAATGCTGTACAATCACGCGCAATGCGTGACGTCTGGTCACCCTAGAGTGATGGTGTACTATGTGTTAGAGGAGTGATGGTATACTATGTTTTAGAGGAGTGATGGTGTACTATGTGCTAGAGAGGAGTGATGGTGTACTATGTGTTAGAGTAGTGATGGTATACTATGTGTTAGAGGCGTGATGGTGTACTATGTGCTAGAGAGGAGTGATGGTGTACTATGTGTTAGAGGAGTGATGGTATACTATGTGTTAGAGGAGTGATGGTGTACTATGTGTTAGAGAGGAGTGATGGTGTACTATGTGTTAGAGGAGTGATGGTGTACTATGTGTTAGAGTAGTGACGGTGTACTATGTGTTAGAGTAGTGATGGTGTACTATGTGTTAGAGTAGTGATGGTATACTATGTGTTAGAGTAGTGATGGTGTACTATGTGTTAGAGTAGTGATGGTGTACTATGTGTTAGAGGAGTGATGGTATACTATGTGTTAGAGTAGTGATGGTGTACTATGTGTTAGAGGAGTGATGGTGTACTATGTGTTAGAGAGGAGTGATGGTATACTATGTGTTAGAGTAGTGATGGTGTACTATGTGTTATAGAGGAGTGATGGTGTACTATGTGTTAGAGTAGTGATGGTGTACTATGTGTTATAGAGTAGTGATGGTGTACTATGTGTTAGAGTAGTGATGGTGTACTATGTGTTAGAGGAGTGATGGTATACTATGTGTTAGAGTAGTGATGGTGTACTATGTGTTAGAGGAGTGATGGTGTACTATGTGTTAGAGAGGAGTGATGGTATACTATGTGTTAGAGTAGTGATGGTGTACTATGTGTTATAGAGGAGTGATGGTGTACTATGTGTTATAGAGGAGTGATGGTGTACTATGTGTTAGAGTAGTGATGGTGTACTATGTGTTAGAGTAGTGATGGTGTACTATGTGTTAGAGTAGTGATGATGTACTATGTGTTATAGAGGAGTGATGGTGTACTATGTGTTAGAGGAGTGATGGTGTACTATGTGTTAGAGAGGAGTGATGGTATACTATGTGTTAGAGAGGAGTGATGGTGTACTATGTGTTATAGAGGAGTGATGGTGTACTATGTGTTAGAGTAGTGATGGTGTACTATGTGTTAGAGGAGTGATGGTGTACTATGTGTTAGAGGAGTGATGGTGTACTATGTGTTAGAGGAGTGATGGTGTACTATGTGTTATAGAGGAGTGATAGTATACTATGTGTTATAGAGGAGTGATGGTGTACTATGTGTTATAGAGGAGTGATGGTATACTATGTGTTATAGAGGGGTGATGGTATACTATGTGTTATAGAGGAGTGATGGTGTACTATGTGTTAGAGTAGTGATGGTGTACTATGTGTTATAGAGGAGTGATGGTGTACTATGTGTTAGAGGAGTGATGGTGTACTATGTGTTAGAGTAGTGATGGTGTACTATGTGTTAGAGGAGATGGTGTACTATGTGTTAGAGGAGTGATGGTGTACTATGTGTTATAGAGGAGTGATGGTGTACTATGTGTTATAGAGTAGTGATGGTGTACTATGTGTTAGAGTAGTGATGGTGTACTATGTGTTATAGAGTAGTGATGGTGTACTATGTGTTATAGAGGAGTGATGGTGTACTATGTGTTATAGAGGAGTGATGGTGTACTATGTGTTATAGAGGAGTGATGGTGTACTATGTGTTATAGAGTAGTGATGGTGTACTATGTGTTAGAGTAGTGATGGTGTACTATGTGTTATAGAGTAGTGATGGTGTACTATGTGTTATAGAGGAGTGATGGTGTACTATGTGTTAGCGTAGTGATGGTGTACTATGTGTTATAGAGGAGTGATGGTGTACTATGTGTTATAGAGGAGTGATGGTGTACTATGTGTTATAGAGGAGTGATGGTGTACTATGTGTTATAGAGGAGTGATGGTGTACTATGTGTTAGAGTAGTGATGGTGTACTATGTGTTATAGAGTAGTGATGGTATACTATGTGTTAGAGGAGTGATGGTGTACTATGTGTTATAGAGTAGTGATGGTGTACTATGTGTTATAGAGGAGTGATGGTATACTATGTGTTAGAGGAGTGATGGTATACTATGTGTTAGAGTAGTGATGGTGTACTATGTGTTAGAGGAGTGATGGTGTACTATGTGTTATAGAGGAGTGATGGTGTACTATGTGTTAGAGGAGTGATGGTGTACTATGTGTTATAGAGGAGTGATGGTGTACTATGTGTTATAGAGGAGTGATGGTGTACTATGTGTTAGAGTAGTGATGTGTACTATGTGTTATAGAGGAGTGATGGTATACTATGTGTTAGAGTAGTGATAGTGTACTATGTGTTATAGAGTAGTGATGGTGTACTATATGTTATAGAGGAGTGATGGTGTACTATGTGTTATAGAGGAGTGATGGTGTACTATGTGTTATAGAGGAGTGATGGTGTACTATGTGTTATAGAGTAGTGATGGTGTACTATGTGTTATAGAGTAGTGATGGTGTACTATGTGTTATAGAGGCGTGATGGTATACTATGTGTTATAGAGGAGTGATGGTATACTATGTGTTATAGAGGAGTGATGGTATACTATGTGTTATAGAGGAGTGATGGTATACTATGTGTTATAGAGGAGTGATGGTATACTATGTGTTATAGAGGAGTGATGGTATACTATGTGTTATAGAGGAGTGATGGTATACTATGTGTTATAGAGGAGTGATGGTATACTATGTGTTATAGAGGAGTGATGGTATACTATGTGTTAGAGTAGTGATGATGTACTATGTGTTAGAGTAGTGATGGTGTACTATGTGTTATAGAGGAGTGATGGTATACTATGTGTTATAGAGGAGTGATGGTGTACTATGTGTTAGAGTAGTGATGGTGTACTATGTGTTATAGAGGAGTGATGGTATACTATGTGTTAGAGTAGTGATGGTGTACTATGTGTTAGAGGAGTGATGGTGTACTATGTGTTAGAGTAGTGATGGTGTACTATGTGTTAGAGTAGTGATGGTGTACTATGTGTTATAGAGGAGTGATGGTATACTATGTGTTAGAGGAGTGATGGTGTACTATGTGTTAGAGTAGTGATGGTGTACTATGTGTTAGAGTAGTGATGGTGTACTATGTGTTATAGAGGAGTGATGGTGTACTATGTGTTATAGAGGAGTGATGGTGTACTATGTGTTAGAGTAGTGATGTGTACTATGTGTTATAGAGGAGTGATGGTATACTATGTGTTAGAGTAGTGATAGTGTACTATGTGTTATAGAGTAGTGATGGTGTACTATATGTTATAGAGGAGTGATGGTGTACTATGTGTTATAGAGGAGTGATGGTGTACTATGTGTTATAGAGGAGTGATGGTGTACTATGTGTTATAGAGTAGTGATGGTGTACTATGTGTTATAGAGTAGTGATGGTGTACTATGTGTTATAGAGGCGTGATGGTATACTATGTGTTATAGAGGAGTGATGGTATACTATGTGTTATAGAGGAGTGATGGTATACTATGTGTTATAGAGGAGTGATGGTATACTATGTGTTATAGAGGAGTGATGGTATACTATGTGTTATAGAGGAGTGATGGTATACTATGTGTTATAGAGGAGTGATGGTATACTATGTGTTATAGAGGAGTGATGGTATACTATGTGTTATAGAGGAGTGATGGTATACTATGTGTTAGAGTAGTGATGATGTACTATGTGTTAGAGTAGTGATGGTGTACTATGTGTTATAGAGGAGTGATGGTATACTATGTGTTATAGAGGAGTGATGGTGTACTATGTGTTAGAGTAGTGATGGTGTACTATGTGTTATAGAGGAGTGATGGTATACTATGTGTTAGAGTAGTGATGGTGTACTATGTGTTAGAGGAGTGATGGTGTACTATGTGTTAGAGTAGTGATGGTGTACTATGTGTTAGAGTAGTGATGGTGTACTATGTGTTATAGAGGAGTGATGGTATACTATGTGTTAGAGGAGTGATGGTGTACTATGTGTTATAGAGGAGTGATGGTGTACTATGTGTTATAGAGGAGTGATGGTATACTATGTGTTAGAGGAGTGATGGTGTACTATGTGTTAGAGGAGTGATGGTGTACTATGTGTTAGAGTAGTGATGGTGTACTATGTGTTAGAGTAGTGATGGTGTACTATGTGTTATAGAGGAGTGATGGTATACTATGTGTTATAGAGGAGTGATGGTGTACTATGTGTTAGAGTAGTGATGGTGTACTATGTGTTATAGAGGAGTGATGGTATACTATGTGTTAGAGTAGTGATGGTGTACTATGTGTTATAGAGGAGTGATGGTATACTATGTGTTATAGAGGAGTGATGGTGTACTATGTGTTAGAGTAGTGATGGTGTACTATGTGTTATAGAGGAGTGATGGTATACTATGTGTTAGAGGAGTGATGGTGTACTATGTGTTATAGAGGAGTGATGGTATACTGTGTGTTAGAGGAGTGATGGTGTACTATGTGTTAGAGTAGTGATGGTGTACTATGTGTTAGAGGAGTGATGGTGTACTATGTGTTATAGAGGAGTGATGGTGTACTATGTGTTATAGATGAGTGATGGTATACTATGTGTTAGAGTAGTGATGGTGTACTATGTGTTATAGAGGAGTGATGGTATACTATGTGTTAGAGGAGTGATGGTATACTATGTGTTAGAGTAGTGATGGTGTACTATGTGTTAGAGTAGTGATGGTGTACTATGTGTTAGAGGAGTGATGGTGTACTATGTGTTAGAGTAGTGATGGTGTACTATGTGTTAGAGTAGTGATGGTGTACTATGTGTTAGAGTAGTGATGGTGTACTATGTGTTAGAGGAGTGATGGTATACTATGTGTTAGAGTAGTGATGGTGTACTATGTGTTAGAGGAGTGATGGTATACTATGTGTTATAGAGGAGTGATGGTGTACTATGTGTTAGAGTAGTGATGGTGTACTATGTGTTAGAGTAGTGATGGTGTACTATGTGTTAGAGTAGTGATGGTATACTATGTGTTAGAGGAGTGATGGTATACTATGTGTTAGAGTAGTGATGGTGTACTATGTGTTAGAGGAGTGATGGTGTACTATGTGTTATAGAGGAGTGATGGTATACTGTGTGTTAGAGGAGTGATGGTGTACTATGTGTTAGAGTAGTGATGGTGTACTATGTGTTAGAGGAGTGATGGTGTACTATGTGTTATAGAGGAGTGATGGTGTACTATGTGTTATAGATGAGTGATGGTATACTATGTGTTAGAGGAGTGATGGTATACTATGTGTTAGAGTAGTGATGGTGTACTATGTGTTAGAGGAGTGATGGTGTACTATGTGTTATAGAGGAGTGATGGTGTACTATGTGTTATAGATGAGTGATGGTATACTATGTGTTAGAGTAGTGATGGTGTACTATGTGTTATAGAGGAGTGATGGTATACTATGTGTTAGAGGAGTGATGGTATACTATGTGTTAGAGTAGTGATGGTGTACTATGTGTTAGAGTAGTGATGGTGTACTATGTGTTAGAGGAGTGATGGTGTACTATGTGTTAGAGTAGTGATGGTGTACTATGTGTTAGAGTAGTGATGGTGTACTATGTGTTAGAGTAGTGATGGTGTACTATGTGTTAGAGGAGTGATGGTATACTATGTGTTAGAGTAGTGATGGTGTACTATGTGTTAGAGGAGTGATGGTATACTATGTGTTATAGAGGAGTGATGGTGTACTATGTGTTAGAGTAGTGATGGTGTACTATGTGTTAGAGTAGTGATGGTGTACTATGTGTTAGAGTAGTGATGGTATACTATGTGTTAGAGGAGTGATGGTATACTATGTGTTAGAGTAGTGATGGTGTACTATGTGTTAGAGGAGTGATGGTGTACTACGTGTTATAGAGGAGTGATGGTATACTGTGTGTTAGAGGAGTGATGGTGTACTATGTGTTAGAGTAGTGATGGTGTACTATGTGTTAGAGGAGTGATGGTGTACTATGTGTTATAGATGAGTGATGGTATACTATGTGTTAGAGGAGTGATGGTATACTATGTGTTAGAGTAGTGATGGTGTACTATGTGTTAGAGTAGTGATGGTGTACTATGTGTTAGAGGAGTGATGGTGTACTATGTGTTAGAGTAGTGATGGTGTACTATGTGTTAGAGTAGTGATGGTGTACTATGTGTTAGAGTAGTGATGGTCTACTATGTGTTAGAGGAGTGATGGTATACTATGTGTTAGAGTAGTGATGGTGTACTATGTGTTAGAGGAGTGATGGTATACTATGTGTTATAGATGAGTGATGGTGTACTATGTGTTATAGAGGAGTGATGGTGTACTATGTGTTAGAGTAGTGATGGTGTACTATGTGTTAGAGTAGTGATGGTGTACTATGTGTTAGAGTAGTGATGGTATACTATGTGTTAGAGTAGTGATGGTGTACTATGTGTTAGAGTAGTGCTGGTGTACTATGTGTTAGAGGAGTGATGGTATACTATGTGTTAGAGTAGTGATGGTGTACTATGTGTTATAGAGGAGTGATGGTGTACTATGTGTTAGAGTAGTGATGGTGTACTATGTGTTATAGAGGAGTGATGGTATACTATGTGTTAGAGTAGTGATGGTGTACTATGTGTTAGAGGAGTGATGGTGTACTATGTGTTAGAGTAGTGATGGTGTACTATGTGTTAGAGTAGTGATGGTGTACTATGTGTTATAGAGGAGTGATGGTATACTATGTGTTAGAGGAGTGATGGTGTACTATGTGTTATAGAGGAGTGATGGTGTACTATGTGTTATAGAGGAGTGATGGTATACTATGTGTTAGAGGAGTGATGGTGTACTATGTGTTAGAGGAGTGATGGTGTACTATGTGTTAGAGTAGTGATGGTGTACTATGTGTTAGAGTAGTGATGGTGTACTATGTGTTATAGAGGAGTGATGGTATACTATGTGTTATAGAGGAGTGATGGTGTACTATGTGTTAGAGTAGTGATGGTGTACTATGTGTTATAGAGGAGTGATGGTATACTATGTGTTAGAGTAGTGATGGTGTACTATGTGTTATAGAGGAGTGATGGTATACTATGTGTTATAGAGGAGTGATGGTGTACTATGTGTTAGAGTAGTGATGGTGTACTATGTGTTATAGAGGAGTGATGGTATACTATGTGTTAGAGGAGTGATGGTGTACTATGTGTTATAGAGGAGTGATGGTATACTGTGTGTTAGAGGAGTGATGGTGTACTATGTGTTAGAGTAGTGATGGTGTACTATGTGTTAGAGGAGTGATGGTGTACTATGTGTTATAGAGGAGTGATGGTGTACTATGTGTTATAGATGAGTGATGGTATACTATGTGTTAGAATAGTGATGGTGTACTATGTGTTATAGAGGAGTGATGGTATACTATGTGTTAGAGGAGTGATGGTATACTATGTGTTAGAGTAGTGATGGTGTACTATGTGTTAGAGTAGTGATGGTGTACTATGTGTTAGAGGAGTGATGGTGTACTATGTGTTAGAGTAGTGATGGTGTACTATGTGTTAGAGTAGTGATGGTGTACTATGTGTTAGAGTAGTGATGGTGTACTATGTGTTAGAGGAGTGATGGTATACTATGTGTTAGAGTAGTGATGGTGTACTATGTGTTAGAGGAGTGATGGTATACTATGTGTTATAGAGGAGTGATGGTGTACTATGTGTTAGAGTAGTGATGGTGTACTATGTGTTAGAGTAGTGATGGTGTACTATGTGTTAGAGTAGTGATGGTATACTATGTGTTAGAGGAGTGATGGTATACTATGTGTTAGAGTAGTGATGGTGTACTATGTGTTAGAGGAGTGATGGTGTACTATGTGTTATAGAGGAGTGATGGTATACTGTGTGTTAGAGGAGTGATGGTGTACTATGTGTTAGAGTAGTGATGGTGTACTATGTGTTAGAGGAGTGATGGTGTACTATGTGTTATAGAGGAGTGATGGTGTACTATGTGTTATAGATGAGTGATGGTATACTATGTGTTAGAGGAGTGATGGTATACTATGTGTTAGAGTAGTGATGGTGTACTATGTGTTAGAGGAGTGATGGTGTACTATGTGTTAGAGTAGTGATGGTGTACTATGTGTTAGAGTAGTGATGGTGTACTATGTGTTAGAGTAGTGATGGTCTACTATGTGTTAGAGGAGTGATGGTATACTATGTGTTAGAGTAGTGATGGTGTACTATGTGTTAGAGGAGTGATGGTATACTATGTGTTATAGAGGAGTGATGGTGTACTATGTGTTAGAGTAGTGATGGTGTACTATGTGTTAGAGTAGTGATGGTGTACTATGTGTTAGAGTAGTGATGGTATACTATGTGTTAGAGGAGTGATGGTATACTATGTGTTAGAGTAGTGATGGTGTACTATGTGTTAGAGGAGTGATGGTGTACTACGTGTTATAGAGGAGTGATGGTATACTGTGTGTTAGAGGAGTGATGGTGTACTATGTGTTAGAGTAGTGATGGTGTACTATGTGTTAGAGGAGTGATGGTGTACTATGTGTTATAGATGAGTGATGGTATACTATGTGTTAGAGGAGTGATGGTATACTATGTGTTAGAGTAGTGATGGTGTACTATGTGTTAGAGTAGTGATGGTGTACTATGTGTTAGAGGAGTGATGGTGTACTATGTGTTAGAGTAGTGATGGTGTACTATGTGTTAGAGTAGTGATGGTGTACTATGTGTTAGAGTAGTGATGGTCTACTATGTGTTAGAGGAGTGATGGTATACTATGTGTTAGAGTAGTGATGGTGTACTATGTGTTAGAGGAGTGATGGTATACTATGTGTTATAGATGAGTGATGGTGTACTATGTGTTATAGAGGAGTGATGGTGTACTATGTGTTAGAGTAGTGATGGTGTACTATGTGTTAGAGTAGTGATGGTGTACTATGTGTTAGAGTAGTGATGGTATACTATGTGTTAGAGTAGTGATGGTGTACTATGTGTTAGAGTAGTGCTGGTGTACTATGTGTTAGAGGAGTGATGGTATACTATGTGTTAGAGTAGTGATGGTGTACTATGTGTTATAGAGGAGTGATGGTGTACTATGTGTTAGAGTAGTGATGGTGTACTATGTGTTATAGAGGAGTGATGGTATACTATGTGTTAGAGTAGTGATGGTGTACTATGTGTTAGAGGAGTGATGGTGTACTATGTGTTAGAGTAGTGATGGTGTACTATGTGTTAGAGTAGTGATGGTGTACTATGTGTTATAGAGGAGTGATGGTATACTATGTGTTAGAGGAGTGATGGTGTACTATGTGTTATAGAGGAGTGATGGTGTACTATGTGTTATAGAGGAGTGATGGTATACTATGTGTTAGAGGAGTGATGGTGTACTATGTGTTAGAGGAGTGATGGTGTACTATGTGTTAGAGTAGTGATGGTGTACTATGTGTTAGAGTAGTGATGGTGTACTATGTGTTATAGAGGAGTGATGGTATACTATGTGTTATAGAGGAGTGATGGTGTACTATGTGTTAGAGTAGTGATGGTGTACTATGTGTTATAGAGGAGTGATGGTATACTATGTGTTAGAGTAGTGATGGTGTACTATGTGTTATAGAGGAGTGATGGTATACTATGTGTTATAGAGGAGTGATGGTGTACTATGTGTTAGAGTAGTGATGGTGTACTATGTGTTATAGAGGAGTGATGGTATACTATGTGTTAGAGGAGTGATGGTGTACTATGTGTTATAGAGGAGTGATGGTATACTGTGTGTTAGAGGAGTGATGGTGTACTATGTGTTAGAGTAGTGATGGTGTACTATGTGTTAGAGGAGTGATGGTGTACTATGTGTTATAGAGGAGTGATGGTGTACTATGTGTTATAGATGAGTGATGGTATACTATGTGTTAGAATAGTGATGGTGTACTATGTGTTATAGAGGAGTGATGGTATACTATGTGTTAGAGGAGTGATGGTATACTATGTGTTAGAGTAGTGATGGTGTACTATGTGTTAGAGTAGTGATGGTGTACTATGTGTTAGAGGAGTGATGGTGTACTATGTGTTAGAGTAGTGATGGTGTACTATGTGTTAGAGTAGTGATGGTGTACTATGTGTTAGAGTAGTGATGGTGTACTATGTGTTAGAGGAGTGATGGTATACTATGTGTTAGAGTAGTGATGGTGTACTATGTGTTAGAGGAGTGATGGTATACTATGTGTTATAGAGGAGTGATGGTGTACTATGTGTTAGAGTAGTGATGGTGTACTATGTGTTAGAGTAGTGATGGTGTACTATGTGTTAGAGTAGTGATGGTATACTATGTGTTAGAGGAGTGATGGTATACTATGTGTTAGAGTAGTGATGGTGTACTATGTGTTAGAGGAGTGATGGTGTACTATGTGTTATAGAGGAGTGATGGTATACTGTGTGTTAGAGGAGTGATGGTGTACTATGTGTTAGAGTAGTGATGGTGTACTATGTGTTAGAGGAGTGATGGTGTACTATGTGTTATAGAGGAGTGATGGTGTACTATGTGTTATAGATGAGTGATGGTATACTATGTGTTAGAGGAGTGATGGTATACTATGTGTTAGAGTAGTGATGGTGTACTATGTGTTAGAGGAGTGATGGTGTACTATGTGTTATAGAGGAGTGATGGTGTACTATGTGTTATAGATGAGTGATGGTATACTATGTGTTAGAGTAGTGATGGTGTACTATGTGTTATAGAGGAGTGATGGTATACTATGTGTTAGAGGAGTGATGGTATACTATGTGTTAGAGTAGTGATGGTGTACTATGTGTTAGAGTAGTGATGGTGTACTATGTGTTAGAGGAGTGATGGTGTACTATGTGTTAGAGTAGTGATGGTGTACTATGTGTTAGAGTAGTGATGGTGTACTATGTGTTAGAGTAGTGATGGTGTACTATGTGTTAGAGGAGTGATGGTATACTATGTGTTAGAGTAGTGATGGTGTACTATGTGTTAGAGGAGTGATGGTATACTATGTGTTATAGAGGAGTGATGGTGTACTATGTGTTAGAGTAGTGATGGTGTACTATGTGTTAGAGTAGTGATGGTGTACTATGTGTTAGAGTAGTGATGGTATACTATGTGTTAGAGGAGTGATGGTATACTATGTGTTAGAGTAGTGATGGTGTACTATGTGTTAGAGGAGTGATGGTGTACTACGTGTTATAGAGGAGTGATGGTATACTGTGTGTTAGAGGAGTGATGGTGTACTATGTGTTAGAGTAGTGATGGTGTACTATGTGTTAGAGGAGTGATGGTGTACTATGTGTTATAGATGAGTGATGGTATACTATGTGTTAGAGGAGTGATGGTATACTATGTGTTAGAGTAGTGATGGTGTACTATGTGTTAGAGTAGTGATGGTGTACTATGTGTTAGAGGAGT
>NW_028174842.1:183680-243161 GCF_963971535.1 Notolepis coatsorum
GTACCTGTGTAAACAAAAACAAGAGCCTTCCAATTCCATTGTCCTTCTCAAACAGCGTGTTTACCCCATCTAGGCTCTGTCAACATTCGGCTCGCCTCGAGAGTTGAATGACAATGCAGGAGTCATTTAACTTTTCATTTCAAAGTATACTCCTTGCGGGTGTCCAGGTCCAGACAATCCCAATTCTTTTTTGTAATTCCAATCGCTCTGCCGCTAGGCAAAGCTAATTCATAGGCTACACTGAGTAATGTCATGCTTTCAGTCCTGCTGCCATTAGTATGTATTTATGCTAATAGGATTTTTTTTCTTTTTTGATGTGATCCTCTGATTGAAGGCGATGGAAGAACGTGTAATCATAGCCAATTTGATCGGCTCGAAAAGTACACATTTCGCTAGTCTCTTGCTCAAATTGAAACCATACCAATCAGAGATATGCCAATCATGTCCACGTTAAACACAGTGCAATGAAAGCTCGGGCTAATCACAAGGGAAACACAACCAGCGTTTGAAATTGAAGTGGGCTCACCTGTTAGTCTAACAGCGTTGCCATCACTATGATTAAAGCACTGTAGTCATAGTCACGTTGTGTGACTGAAACATTTCAGTATGTCCGCCGTGTTATCTGAGAGCTCTGACAGGGACAGTTGTTCTAGTGGTATAGCGTTTGGTCATATTTATTCTGTAGAACCACAACAGATATTTCTGATGTTATTCAGCAAGAATGTCCCTATAGGAAGAAATCTGACTTTCAAAGTCAAGTTGTTTTCAAAGCTAAATAATAGATATAAGCCCAATGGCCAACATTGACCTGGAGCATAATCTTGGAGAAAAGCCAATTGTGATTACATTGCAATAAGCAGCATCAAATACCGGCCAATGGCTATCTAGAATTTAAGTTGGAGGGCAAATACAAATAATATATATATATATATATATATTACATTGACTGTGGCAAATTAACCTGTGTTAGTGTGTGGCAGCCGTGGCTCACTGAATGCATAACGGATTACTGCCCTGTCCTGCGACGAGAGAGGGCTAGTGAAGAACAACAAACCCATCTTTCAGCGAGGCAACAAGAAGAAGTACACAGGACGAGTTACATTACTATGCTTGCTAATTATGTTAACGTTAGGTAACGTAATGTTAACAGTATTAAATATATAGATAGAGGGTTTGGTCACTCCACTCCACTCATCCAACCAGAAGAGAGAACCCTACTGTAGATATTTTTTCCTTTTTTTTGCCAAGCCAAATTTGCTTACTGCACTGGTAGATTATTTTACTTGTTTCAAGCATATTATTTGCTTAAAATTTTATTTCTTATTTTTGCAGTGTGGAGTTCTCTCTCCTGATTGGATAACGTGGGAACAGGATACCAGGAAATGTGTTTTGTGCAGGAAAAAGTACCCAGAAATTATACTTAAGTGAAAGTATGGGTACTGTCTCAAAATCTGACTCAAGTAAAAGTCAGAGTATCTGGCTAAAAACACACTTGAGTAAAAGTAAAAAAGTCCTACTTTTAAATGTACTTAAGTACTAAAAAGTAAAAGTAAATTATTTTTTAAAGGGATAGACCAGGGTTCTCAAACTCATTCCATCATGGGCCAAGTTTTCATTTTAACTACACATTGCACCAGGTGAGTTAGTTGAAGAGGTGAGCCAATTAGTGAAATCATCAGCTGGTGTTTAGGCAAGGCTGGAATGAAACCAAGCAGACACTCTGCCCACAATGGAATGTGTTCTGCGATAGACAATGCTGAAATGAAAGAACAGAGGACACTTTTTTTGCATTACAATTATTTAATGCACTTCTCCATTGAAGGTAAACTAACATGGACGGCATTCACATCACAGCATGAATAATATCACAATATTAAAGACAGAATGGTGTATCCTGAATAATATCACAATATTAACCACAGCATACTGGATTATCCTGAATAATATCACAAAATTAAAAGCAGAATACTGGAGTACCCTGAATAATATCACAATATTAAAGACAGAATACTGGAGTACCCTGAATAATATCACAATATTAACCACAGCATAATGCAGATCTGACTGTCTATTCTTCTGATAGCAGGTGTTTAATCAAAGATCCCCGCTTTCTAGTGTTGCACAAGGACCAATCAGCATGGGTATGGGCGGGTTCATTTTCCATTGATGGGGATTTGATTGGCTGTTTACCTGCGGTCGCAGGATTAATAACGTTAACGTTAGTTCGGCCAGATAAACAATCCAAATATACCAATTAAAATTGTTGGACCTGTGAGATTTGTACTTTGTACTTTGTAGGTCTGCATTTTAAATGTAAGGAGTAAAAAGTATGTTTTTCTTCTCTGAAATGTAATGGAGTAAAAGTACAAAGTATACAAACCTAATAATACTCAAGTAAAGTACAAATCCCCCAAAACAGTACTTAAGTATTGTAACGAAGTACAATTACTCAAGTACTTTACACCCCTGGTTTTGTGTTTACTGCAGAGCAGAGGGACTGGGAGACCCATGTTACTGACCAAACACTCTATATCAGTGATGGCTGTTGGAATGTAGACAACTTATTTTAACAAACAACAAAATACCACTTACAGCATCTTTAACGTGAGATTGTCCAAAGGAGTCTGTCTGCCAACAAAGATATTGTTACATCAGAGAATAAATCTATTCACAAATGGATCACCATTCAAAGTTATTGAAGACCCCTGCCTGTGACTGATACACTAAGTATGCATGCATTAGAATGACTTCCCCTATTAGGCTACAGCTAACATTACATTGATCCGTTGTGTAATTCTTTATACATTTTCAATGAGGAGCATCCATTTGCGGGAAAGGGTTGATGCTGTGTCCGTCTCCGCCAGATAAAAAAGATTGGCATTTATATTATATTTAGATGAACCTTTTACTAAACCTATGGGCCCCATTTACCACTGCTGCTTCTCTTTACCGTAACTTTTTGAGTATTTGCGCTAAAATCTCAGCGCCGTCTGAAAGCCAAGTAGCTGAGATTTCTTGCCTTTTACGGTAATCCAAAAACTGTGGGAGTTATTGAGGAAGTAAACACAAGTAGAATTCTACCTGCTTCAAGGTCAACCACTAAGGTAAAGATTCTGTCTAATAACAGTTTGATACACACTCAAAACATACAGTAAGTTCAAACAATAACAGACATTGAAAGCTGAAGAAGTTCTGAAAAAAGGGTGAAAAGCACTTACACACAGCACATTATCTGACAATTACACAGCTACATATACCCAGGTGGACTGTTTCAGGCTTAGGCTTAAAATTAAGAAAGACTATATTTTTTATATGTAATATATTGTAAGGAAGGGGTAGGAGTAGTGTTTTTAGAAAATTGCTTAATGTTGTTTAATGACAATACGACCCGATTCGCGTTTTATGATGACGGTTTCGGAGTCAGTGTGACGCGCGTAATAGACACTGGCGTTTGTCACAACTTAAGTTGCTATAACTTATAACGTTAAGATAAGTGTGTTAACATTTTGTTCTCTCTGCTATTAAGAAATAGCTATCCTTGTGTGTATTTTTAACACCTCGCTAAGTACCCTGCATTTAATGCATGACACGCGCAGACAGACCACACCCAGCGTAAAGCCCTCGTTTGTAGTCTTTGCCACAGTATTGAGACACAATACTGTCGGACAATCTAACAATAATTAACTCATTTACAAGTTGTATTTAAGTTGAGCAAATAAGGAATAAGAGAAAGAACATTTCAAGGCAGTCAAAAATGCTATATTTCTATTTTATTTCTATATTAGCTGAAATGCAAGACATTTTCGCGATTTCTGAGGAATGTTACCTGCCGCACCAAGTCGGCCTAGACGATGCCGAGTCACATATACCCAAAAAATAATCCAACTTTTCAGTTATTCTCAAGGACGTAGTCATGCAAAAACTGAAAGAATGAGGCCATTTGACATCAGGCACATTATTTTGACAGTGACTGTTAGAGCTAGGAGAGACTTTGGTACAGCAAGAGGGGAGGCATTGCTGATTTAAACATGTTTCTCATTTATTTGGTAAAAAAAAAAAATGTTTACCTTTAATAATGTTTGGCACACAAAGACCGAACTGACTGAAAAATATAGGCAACATTTGTCAAAGTATTAACTTAGTGCAAACAAACAAAATAATTAAACCTTTCCATTTTTGTGGCCACATTATAGACAAAGGCCAACATAAAGTATGCATAATGCTCAACCACCAGCACTAGACTTTCTTATCAAAAAGTAAAAGTCACAGAAAAGATGATTAGGGTTTTAAATAAGGACGTTTATGGGGTTTCTTGTATTAACACATTGAGCGCCACCTCCTTTCCGGGAAATTAGGCCTAGTACGCCAGCGCTTTAATCAATGGGAGGACGGGGATATTTGTGAGTGCTTAAAATTAGGGATGTCCGATATTATCGGCCTACCGATATTATCGGCCTACCGATATTATCGGCCGATATTAGCATTAAAATGTGATATCGGAAATTATCTGTATCGGTTTTGACATTTATTTAACCTTTATTTACCCAGGCAAGCAAGTAAGAACACATTCTGATTTTATTTATTTATATAAACGTTGCTCGCGGAGTTTACATAGAAAAAGCGCAACTCGCAAGAGTCGTCACAGGCTGTCATAGCTTTTAAAATTGAAGGTGGCGGGTATTTCATTTCATTTCAAACCTTTATTTATACTCGTGAAAGCACTGAGGTTTCCCTCATTTACAGTGATGACGAGTTAACAAAGGACACAAATATCATAACAGTTAATAATTACAATGAATTACAATTACTACAATGATTCATTAAAAACAATTACATGATTCAGTACATAGGTCAAGTGCAATGCCTTTAAACTCCATGAATGACGGGAATGTTCCGAGCTTTAGAGTCTTTTGCAGGGTATTCCATGTGTATGGAGCATCGTAGGAGAAGGCAGATTTTCCAAGCTCAGACCGAACTCGAGGCACCCTGAGCACAAGCCGATCATTCGAACGAGTTTGGTAGGTGACAGCACTCCAGACCAACAAAGATGTAATATAAGGTGGAAGTTTGCCAATAATTGCTTTGTAGATAAAAAGATACCCATGATAACTACGTCGCAACAAGAGAGATGGCCAGCCTACCCTCTCATACAAAAGACAATGGTGAGTATCATATTTGTCACCCGTAATAAATCTTAGGGCGGAGTGGTAGGCAGAATCCAAAGGCCTTAATGTAGACGCAGACGCATGCCTGTAAATGACATCACCATAATCCAATATTGACAAAAAAACAGCCTGTATAATTATTTTCCTACAGAACATAGGAAAACTAGCGCGGTTACGGTACAAGAAACCAATCTTTTGCCGTAATTTTGTAGCTAGGTTATCTATATGGAATTTAAAAGAAAGTTTATCATCCAGCCATATACCAAGATATTTATACTCACTAACTCTTTCAATATACAAACCATTTGCTGTTGTTAGGTGTAGCATGTCATAATCTATAACCCTGGCTTTAGAAAACATCATAGACTTGGTTTTACTAGCATTAAGCACTAACTTGAGCTTAGCTAGAGCATTTTGGAGAGTGTCAAACGCAAGCTGCAGGTTCACAATAGCTTCCTGAACAGTATCCGCAATGCAGTAGACAACTGTATCATCCGCATAAAGATGAGCCTGACAACCTGCTAGTGCTGAAAGACTAGAAACAATATCATTAATATAGATTGTAAAGAGGACCGGCCCCAATACCGAACCCTGTGGTACACCCTTAGACAATGGCAGGAAATCAGATTGAAAGTTACCTGAATTCACAGATTGACACCTTGAAGATAAATAGTCCTGAAACCAAGCACAAGCGGCTTTATCCAGGCCAATGCTAGCTAGACTATTCAAAAGCAAGTGATGGTCTACTGTATCAAACGCCTTTGAGAGGTCTACAAAGAGAACTGCACAATGCTTCCCATTGTCCAGGGCTGAAATAATGTCATTAGTGACCAAAGTAACAGCTGTAATAGTACTATGATTTGCTCTGAAACCTGATTGGTGAGTACTTAGCACTGAGCAACTTGAGAAAAAGGTTTTTAATTGGTTGTTTACCAAGGTCTCCAGTGCTTTGGCTAGGCATGATAGTTTGGAGATAGGACGATAGTTATCCATCTTATCCCTATCCCCCCCTTTATGCAAGGGGAGCACCTTGGCAGATTTCCACACTTGCGGGACTATGCCAGATGCAATAGAAAGGTTAAAGATGTGTGACAATGGCTCACAAATGACAGGGGCTGCCAGTTTTATAAAAAAATAGTCTAAATTGTCCACACCAGTAGAACACTTATGGTCTATGGATTGCAAGATATTGAGAGTTTCACTAGATGAAAATGGCTGGAAGGAAAATGTAGGTACACACGAGGCATGATCGAAGATTGGGCTAGGGTCAGAGTCAACATCCAGTGGAGCCAGCCCAGTAGGGGTTCCCAAACTTTTCAGGCCAGGGCCCAGAAAATAAGGCGTCAGAGAGCCGCGGCCCAATGCACATCGTCAGGCTTTTTTTTTCTTCTTTTTTTGCCAGGCGACCGATTTTTTAAGCCAAATATCACTTCAATCCTATTAAGTTAGTTCAAGTTAGTTATTCATTTATATGTGCTATTTATGAGAGGGCTAACTTGTTGCAAAATAATAATGATAATAATAATAGCCTCATTAAAATACTATTGTTGCTTCGGTTGTTTTCAGCGTTTTATGTGCATAATCTGTTATTTAGTTTGAAATGTTCGTTGAAATAAGTAGATTTTTCGTTTTTGTTTATTTATTAAGTTAATATAAAACCATATAGTCACATTTTAGAATACAATAGAATAGAATTTTAGAATACAACTAGAAACACTGTCCTGGCCTGCTTCTAAGTTCAGTGGCCTGACAAAAAAATTATAATAGTTTTTTTGTCTTTTTTTTTTTTTTTTTTATCATCTCGCGGCCCACCCGTGGCTGCTCGCGGCCCACCTTTGGGTCGCGACCCCGACTTTGGGAACCACTGCTGAGTAGACAACCTGTCAAATAAGGACCCAGCCTCAATGAAGTGTTTATTGAAAGCAAGACAAATTTCCTGAGGATCCGAGATTTTACAATCAGCCACATTAATACACAATGGCAATGTAGCCGGGTTATTTTTTGACAGGTTTACTGCACCCCAGAATTTAGCTGGGTTAGAGTAGGAATTCGAGACTAAGTCTAAAAAGTTATCAGATTTAGCCTTCCTCACAGCTGCAGTAGTTCTATTTCTAAGTTGTCTGAAGGAAAGCCAGTCTTGCGTATCCCCAGTGTGTCTAGCACGTGACCACACAGAGTTCCGCTCAGAAAATAATGCTGACAGCTCACTTGAGAACCACGGTGCCACCCTATCCTTAATCCTAGTCCTTTTATAAGGAGCATGTTTATCTACAAAGCAATTAAATGTCTTTATAAAAGAATCCAGTGCAGTTTGCACATTATCAGACCCTGCTAAACATAGACTATTATTAGTAGCAATGTCCTCCAAAAAGGTTTGGGGGTTAAAGATTTTAAGATTTCTCCTTTGAACAATACGCTGTCTTGATTTCAGCCGTTTTGTGGATCTAACACAGACCGTAGGACAATGATCACTAATGCCTAAATCAAAAACACCACTAGCAGAGATCCTGTCACATCTGTTAGAAAATATCAAGTCAATGAGAGTGGATTTAGCATGATCTTTAGGGTTTGGTCTAGTGCGCTCAGTAATCAACTGAGTAAGGCAGAGGTTACCACTCAACTCCTTCAGGTAACTAGAAGCAGCATTTCGCCAGTCCAAGTTAAAATCACCCAGCACTAGCATCTCTGAATTAGAATATAATGACAGTATATCCATAATTTTATCAGTAGCACTAGCCTCAGCTTTGGGAGGCCTATAGACACCAATCAAAACTAAAGAGTTACAAGGCCCCAAATCAACCTTCAGCACAAGTAATTCGAAACACTTTGGAACTGTGATGGTATTCAATACTGAAACAGACAAACAGGATTTTACATACATTGCAACACCACCCCCTCTGGGCTCAGCCCCTC
Organism: Notolepis coatsorum; assembly: GCF_963971535.1. Taxonomy (NCBI): domain Eukaryota; kingdom Metazoa; phylum Chordata; class Actinopteri; order Aulopiformes; family Paralepididae; genus Notolepis; species Notolepis coatsorum. The sequence continues at coordinate 191,759 of NW_028174842.1, forward strand.
CCTTCTAGCTGGATTGATTGATTGATTGATTGATTGAAAAGTTTATTAACAGATTGCAGAATGGGTACAGTACAGTACAGCTCAATACATACAATTGTTAAGAGGATGCAGACCTGAGAAAGACTTTCGTCTAGTTTCCATCAGGGTCCCCCATTTTCAATTCATCATATGACACACATGACATACAGATAGACAGTACTGCTACATCTATACATTTATGACATACCAGATTTTCAAATACAGTACTGTTTGTGATACTAAAAAAATCCAGAAGAAGAGTATATACATTTGACATAGAAACTGTGCATTGGGGGAGGTTGGGTAGGTGGGGTGGGGCTGTACATTGGAGGTGGGGGGGGGGGGGGGGGGGGGGGGGGGGTTGGGTAGGGGGGGGGGACACTGTACATTGGAATACTGACATACATTTGACATGGAAACTGTACATTGGAGGAGGTTGGGTAGGTGGGGTGGGGTTGGGTGGGGCTGTACATTGGAATACTGACAAAGCCATGCTTGGTCTTTATTGTACAACTGGGTTAGGACATTTGTAGGGGCCAGTTTTGAATTGCAGTCTCCCGTAGGTGTTCTTTGAGTGTTTTTGAAGGTGGGTAGTGATTTACATTCCTTTACAGCTTTGGGTAGGGCGTTCCACATTGTTGTGGCATAATTGCGAAACGTGTTTAGTCCCTTGTTTGAGCCGAATCTGGGTTTTACATGATTTGTGGAGCTCCCTCTGGTGTTGTGATCGTGGTATTCACTGACCTTTGGGAAGTATTTTGACATGTACATGGGTACCTTGGTCGTGTAGTGTATCTTGTAGACCAGGCCCATTGCAAGTTGCTGTACTCTGTTGTCTACTCTAAGCCATCCTAGGTTGGCAAAGTGTGCAGGGGTGAGGTGGGTTCTAGGAGTCAGGTCAAGCAGTAGTCTGACTAGTTTGTTTTGAGATGTTTGTAATTTGGTTTTTAGTGCCTTTGAGGTGCTTTGGTACCATGAGGTGCAAGCATAGTCGTAGTACCCTTGAATGAGTGCTCCTGCCAGAGTCTTCAGGGTATTCTTGTTTACCAGGGAGGAGATCCGGTACAAGAATCGAGTTCGTTGATTGACTTTTTTTATTACATTGGATGCCATTTTGTCACAGGAAAGATTAGCCTCTAGGATGGAACCTAGGTAGGTAATTTCATCTTTCCTTGTGACAATATTGTCACCCACTGTAACTGAGAAGCCGTCTGTTTTGCTGAGTTTGTTATTTGAACCGAAGAGAATGGACTCTGTTTTGCCCATGTGTAATGATAGTTTGTTGTCGGCGAGCCATATGCAGATTTTGCCTAGTTCCGAGCTGAGGGTTTTTTCAACCTGTAACTTGTTCTTGTCAGAGACCAGCAGGGCTGAGTCGTCCGCAAACAGGAACAAGTTGCAGTCACAAGCTGACGACATGTAATTTGCATAAATTAGGAGTTGACGTGAAACATCAAATGCGAGTGAACACGCACTGTCGAGTCCTGGCTCTATAGGCAGAATCACGAATAGTGGTTTAAGAGAAGTTATTTAGAACGTGATTCATTGCGCACTAGTTAGATTACACATTGCGAATGTTATGACTTTGAAAGTCTGCCATTTCCACCGCAAAAGGCATACAAGTAACAACAATACGATGCGTTGATCATGAATATGCAAATCGATGAAACTTCATAGTCGACATGGTCAACGAATCGTGACAGCCCTAGTAAATTGTAATGAACCAAAGGAGAATATAAATTAATATTATTTCTTTTTATCTTTGACAGTGAATAACCATGCTGACAATGGCTAAAAGATCAAATATGCCACTGAGCTCATTCAGCTACTTCTTAAGATCAGGGATGCGTTCCTCATATCAACACTGATTGCACGCACGCTAATGACGCCACATGCACGCGCGCTCCCGGCGCGTGCACGCGCTCCTGCGCATGCGCATAAATGTTCCCTCGCTTAAGCACAGACTAAAGACGATGCCTAATTGCCTCTACGAATGGAATGTAACACATTTCATTCACAAGTTAGGTGTGAATGTATCTGAGAACGTATTTAACACACCTGCCGGCGCTATTGATATGCAAAGTAGCCCAGGTGGGTACTTATAGCGAGTTGGCGAGTGCAGCGCATTCCTGTGTGCACGCGCGTGCCGTGCACATCCGTGCATGTGCGTGCACGCGCTTCTGCTCAAATCTTTGGGTGCACGGAGTGCAACCCCGTCCCATGAAGAACGCATCCCTGCTTAAGATCAAGTAGTATAGTCAATATCTAAACAAATTAACAATGGGCAGATCATTTACAGGGGCTTTTGTAGATGCAGTACTGAATTTTGCCATCCAGACACATGCAATATGAATGTAGAATATAAAATGCCAGGGCCCTCATTTATCAACGTTGCGTACGCACAGATATGTGCGTAACCCGTGCGTACGATCATTTCTAAGCAAAGTGTGGGACTTATCAAATTGAACTTGTGCTTGACTTTGTGCGTATATCTACGCACAGCTCAGAGCATGCGTACCTGACGCCCGGTGGTAGAATATGAAGCCTGCATGTCTGCAACGCGGAAATAAGCTTCCGTGCATTACTTCCAACACTGGCGTGTTCAACTTCTGTATGACCCGTAATTCATTATAGTTCATTGTAAAATAGCAACAGTAGTGTAATTATAGCGGGTTTCATGCGCTAACAAGAGGTTGGCCTGCTTGTTTGGCACGGGGGGGCAGACGCAGAACACCCACCTCCAAACGCGATTAAATATTGTTTCAAATAAAAAGCGACATACTATTATTTTGTGTCATGTTTCCAAATAAGATTGGCCACAACGAAATGCTTTCTACTTCAATTTGTTGGTTAGAATAGATTACCTCCGTTGAAACTTCACTGAGACTAAAAGTAAAAGACAGTATTTTTTTTCTTTTTGTGAGCTCCGCGCACAGACATGATAATAATAATAATAACAATAATAATAATAGCTTCATTTTATATAGCGTCTTTCAAGAGACCCAAGGTCGCTTTACATAGATAGGGGGGGGGGGATAACAAAGTAATAAACATAGTGGACAGACGCAACATATAAATATGATGATGGGATTCAAGTTCGCGTTTTTATTGATCACATAGGCAGGCTATACATAGGCTACATGGCACGGTCCATTGTGATATTGTAGATGGATCGAGCAATAGACTGTTACTGTACCACCCATGTAACTGTCAAAGCTCCATCACAAATGCAGTTATGTGAATAGAAAGGGATTCCACTCAGTGATGGGCATTTGCCTGATAAATGTTTGCAAGGGTTTACTGACTGTCATACAAATAATCAACCAACTACATACTGTAACTTTTCAGTGCACGTTCTTATTTACATTGTGACAACAGCCTTGTGAGCTCCCGCACACAGACATGATGGAATTCAAGTTTGTATTGATCACATATAGGCAGGCTACACATGGCGTATAGGCTATGTTGAAGTCAGAGGCTCTGTGTAGGATTGTTAGTAACTGTCTAACTGCATATATAACTGTTTCCACTGGAGGGCGCTCTAGGCGGAGCCACTCAGGAACACCACCAGGTGGCGAGTATAAATATAGATGTCTCCTCCCACTCTTTCTCTTTCCCCCCAGCCTCTCAGTGAGAGGAGAACTATAGAACTGCTGCTCTGCCATGTGAATAAATAAACCACGCCAGTTAAAGGCTAAAGATAGAAACCATGCCTCTTGACCACATTATTGTCGCCCTATAGCCGGATTCTGTCAACAGGTTATGGGCCCAGATAACGCCGGGGCGAAATAATAAGGGTAGCAAGCTTAGCTAAAGTATAGGCTAGGTTAGCGCCGGGAGCACCGCGTGGCTAGACGCTAGGGCTAGGCCAACAAGAGCTAAACAAGAGCTAAAGCTTAAATGGCCCTCATTCAATGGAAAAGCAGAGGACTACGAGCTCTGGGAAAAGCGCATGCTATCCTGCATGCACTGTGCGGGACTGAAGGAGACGATCCTGGCAGCCCCCACGGGAGACCTGACGGCGGAAGAGCAAGCCCTGGACGACCAGCGTAACGCAGACGCGTACTGTGAGTTAGCGCCACTGCTCGACGACACCAGCTTGGGGCTGATATTCCGCGACACTAAAGTCAAAGGCAGAGAAAGCCTGGAGGTGTTGAGAGAGCATTACATCGGGCGAGGAAGACCCCGAGTCGTGGCCCTCTACATAGCACTAACGGCCCTGAGGAAGGGGCACACCGAGACTGTGACCGAATACGTCAACAGAGCGGAGCAGATCACGACACATCTGAAGAGTGCCGGAGCAGCACCAAGCAATGGGCTAATGATGGCGATGATGATGAGAGGACTACCGGAGCTGTACAAACCGTTCACACTCCTGGTAACACACGGTTCAATGGACATGACGCTGGGACAGTTCAAGGCCAAGTTAAGAAACTTTGAGGCCTCAGAAGATACCCACCCAGCCGCCGCGGAGGCGGGAGAGACGCCAAGGGAGAGGACCAGGACCACGGCCGAACTGGCGTGTTGGCGATGCGAAGAGAAAGGCCATCGGAGAAGCGACTGCACAAAGACTGTCTGGTGTAGCTTCTGCAAATCCACGGGGCACACAGACAGAGCGTGCATGAAGAAAGACGACCACAGCGCGCGATACGCGCATGGACAAGATGACGGCCATGGACGAGACGGCGGCCACGGACAAAATGGCGGCTACGGACAAGATGGCGGTTACAGGACAAGAAGACTGCGCTTTCGGGGCGCGGACGGCGTGCATCGCCGGACCGGCCCAGCTGCAGCGGGCCCAGAGGAGGGGACTGATCGTGGACACAGGTACGTCGTCCCATGTCATCAACGACAGGAGTCGGTTTAAGAACTTTGACGACACTTTCCACCCGGAGAGGCACAGCATGGAGCTGGCAGACGGGAGACGCACCTACGGATTGGCGCAAGAGAGAGGAGACGCACAGGTATGCCTCACGGACAGTAGGGGGCGCCGGCATACGGTGACGTTAAAGAACGCTCTCTACGTACCATCGTTCCCACAAGGACTATTCTCTGTAATAGCTGCTACTGCAAGCGGTGCCAAGGTATACTTCGATAAAGGTAAAAATGTTCTTGTAGAACCTGACGGTACACGGTTTGACATAAAAATGTACCAGAGAATATATTATCTGCAAACGGAGTGTAATGACAACGACAAGTGTAATGATAATAATGATATGTGTAGCGTGACGGCCAGTCACAATATTCAGACATGGCACGAGATTATGGGTCATTGTAATTACGAGGATTTACTGAAACTGCAAGCAGTGACAGAAGGCATGCACATTGAAGGTGAAAAGCGTAGACCTGACAAAAATTGTGCAGTGTGCAAAACGGGGAAGTTTACTCAACCGAGATACAGAAATCCCACAGAAAAAGTAAGGGTACCACTTGCATTAGTTGACACGGACATAGCCGGCCCAGTAAGCAATGAGTCCATAGGAGGCTTTAGATATGTACAGTCTTTTACAGATGTGTGCACAGGGGCAGTGTTTGTTTACTTTCTCAAAGCAAAGAGTGACACACTCCAGGCCACGGATAAATTCCTGGCAGACGTAGCCCCTTATGGTAACGTAGGATGCTTGAGGTCCGACAACAAAAACGAGTTCACAAACAGAGAGTTCCAATCACTGTTGAGAAGGTACAAGATAAGACACGAGACGTCACGTCCATATCCCCCACACCAGAACGGAGTGGCAGAGAGGGAATGGCGCACCCTTTTCGAAATGGCTAGGTGTAAGCTAGTAGATAGTAACTTACCTAAGAGCCTATGGCATTATGCGGTGCAAGAAGCCGCTTACACCAGAAACAGGTGCTTTAATAAGCACTCGGGCACCACCCCATATACAGCACTGACAGGAAAGAAGTGTAATCTAGCCAGAATGCACCGATTTGGATCAGTGTGTTATGCGTACCTGCAGGACAGGGGAAAGCCCAAGTCCAGATGTGTAAAAGGACTTTTTGTAGGACACGACAAGGGAAGCTCCGCTTTGCTAGTTTATCATCCCGGTAAAGGGAGAGTGCAGAAACACATGCTACTCAAGTTTGTCACAAAGGCAACATGTGAGAGCGAGACACAGACAGAGGAGCCATAGCTGGACTCCAGAGTAAGGTGTGTAGAAACAGAGACACATCAACCCAGTGTACTTAGTACGGTCGTGCAGGCAGACAGTCAGCCACCCCCAGAGGGCGATGACGAGGAGCACCCGAGGGTGACGTCAAGTGCACCAAGCAGTGGGAGGTATCCCTCAAGGGAACACAAACCCTCAAAGTATCTGACAGACTATGCCCGGAAATGGAGTGACGAGGACAGTACACCTACCCCCGTTGATTACTGCTACAGGGTAGTCAGTGGGGTAACCCCGACCTTTAAAGAGGTCACATTGTCCCCCGAAGAGGGCAGACAGACAGTGGGAGGGAAATGGGTGTATTCAACCAAGTTACCAGAGGGCAGACAGACAGTGGGAGGGAAATGGGTATATTCAATCGAGGAGGGTATTAAAGGCCACGACAAATACAAAGTATGGTTCGTAGAACATTGCTTAAATGCTGAAGGAGGGTACTCCAATGTTTAAATACTGAAGGAGGGTGACTAACTGCTTAATTTCTGAAGGAGGGTACTCGTTTAAATACTGAAGGAGGGTGACTAATTGCTTAAATGCTGAAGGAGGGTACTCCATGTTTAAATACTGAAGGAGGGTGGCTACACTGCTTAGATGCAGGAGGATGATACTCTAGGTTTAAATTCGGGAGGAGTAGAATCCAGGTTTAAATACCTGATTAAGAGTCCATGTCTAAATACTGAAATGGATCCTATGTTTAATTCCATGTTAAAGTACAGAGGTGTCCATGTCTAAATACTGAAATGGATCCTATGTTTAATCCCATGTTTAAGTACAGAGGTGGATGACTTACCATGTTCTCAATGATGTAACTATGTGGGAAAGACCCTGAAACTGTTCTCAATGATGTAACTATGTGGGAAAGACCCTGAAACGTTTAGACATGTAAGAATGTAGATCAAGGGAAACACCATGTGATCAAAAACTAGACTATCAGGAGGATGCTCAGAAACTGACAGATGTAAAAATGTACAGAGAAGCTGTGGGTAGCCTCATTTATTTAACAATGTGTACCCGCCCTGACCGATGGTTTGTAGTGAGTAGACTGTCACAGCATTTTGCTGACCCCACAGAGGAGCATTTGGATTACAGCCAAACATGTCTTTTGTTATCTTAAAGGTACAGCAGATAAACAACTGTTTCAGAAAGAGCAGCGAAGGTCTAGGACTTAAAGCCCACAGTGATGCAGACTGGGCAGCTGACACCACATGTAGAAGGAGTACCACAGGATATTGTGTGAGTTTGAACACAGACAGCTCACTGGTTTCGTGGAAAACAAATAAGCAGACCACAGTGGCACTATCAACTTGTGAAGCCGAATATATGGTTCTAGCTATGACCATACAGGAGTGTATTTATCCAGAACAACTGCTAGAAGTGATGGAGATAAGATTATGAGTATATTGCTTAATATGTAATAGGTAATTGGAATGTATCCTCTATACCAAATATGGTGGTTTTTGAAGATGAGGGGCGTTTTGTCAACATCATTTAAAAATGATGGACACTGTGTATATATGAAGGCTGTTGTTTATGAGGGCAACCAGGGAACCATTGTGATTGCTAGTATGGTATATTGACTTGAACAAGACTGTTAGATCAACCCTGAAAACTGAAAATATCTGTTATAATAGTTAATTCAAAATAATGCTTTAATAAGTGAACAGTAGCATTACAGGGACTCTCAGAGTGATAGAGCAAGAAAGATGCACAGCGTCAGTATTGTGTGACATTCCTGAGGAGCCTTCAGGCAAAACCTCTCATGATAAAGTTGTTTACACAGTTGTAGAGATGCCATTTCAAACCCCCATGAACCAAACACCTTCTAGACATGTGACGGTTGAAGCACAGCACAAGAGGCTGAAAGCGGAGATGCCTCTGTGGGACAAGACCAATGTGGTTGAATCTATACAATAATAGATTACCATTTTAGGAATGCCAAATCAGGTTAAATAATAAAGCATTTTCCTTTCATAGAGTAATACAAAGTGTCAGTTTGGTAGATGGGGTTTGGTGCTGGCTCTTGTGGACTGAATGGTATTAACCTAAGAAGCAATGACTGTACTGGGTTAATGTTAGATAGGCCATTGAATCATTACACAAGCCCTATTAAGGGAATGTTAAAAGGTCTGAAGTCATCAGACCTCCTCGCTGTTGAAACTGGAAGAAGACACCAACAAGGAAGTCAGGGGGGGCTGACCAGCCTCCCCCAGAAGGTCATCTAAGGAGAAAATGCCATGTATGGAAGCAAGGAAACTATGGGGGGAAGTCAGGGTATAAAACAATGTATTTGGTGAGAGAGAGGCCAGGCCAGCTCATGACCTGCCACGACCGTTCCCCAGGGGGTCTGAGTCCTGCGCCTCCATCTCCAGCGACCATGGTTCTACTTTGCTGCTGCGTGAGTAAACTGTATATGAAATAATCACTGTTTGTGATAACTTAGAGGAAGATGTCTATCTTAAGACCAGGTTTACCATGTGGTGGCAACGAGTACTATTGGTCTATTTCATACATAACATGAATACTATTAATGTGCAAGACTGTCTTGATGTGAGAGCCACCGTGTCTGGGCTATTGTGATTAACCTCATCAAACCTTCTGTACAATCATGTATTATGCTGAAATACATTCCTGTATGTAACTAATGCATTATTCACTCTTGGCCGCTCGGCAAATAAATGAGTTTTGACCATAGTTCCTGTTGTGGGATATTTGTGGATATCCTGATGAAGAATGTTCTCAGTCAACCGAGGTTTGGATAATAACAAAGGTTTATTAACCAAACAGATAGTAAGTACATAGAGAGAATGGCTGAGGGCTTCCCCCAGGTGATCAGCTGAAATGACCCAGGTGAGAAGAACCCCGATTGTGGTCGGGAGGAGCCCTATATAGTTCAACAAGGGGGGGGGTGTGGTCCCATTTGATAGGTCAATTGGGGGGGGGGGGTACAGGTTTTGGGAGAAAGGGGAGGGGAATGTCTTATTCCACAGAGAGGGGGGGGGCACAGGTAAGTGGGACACAGGGGAGGGGAGTATATTTACATGAGGACATTATATTATACCACAATACTCACTTTTCTTTCTTATAATGTGGGTGAGATTAATGTATAATATACCAGGATTGTTTGGAACAGGTAAAAGTGAAAATAGAAAACAATTAAAATAATGAAAATTTTGGCCGATGTGATGTTGGTTGGCATAACAGTTTAAAATAGAATTATTTATATACATGATTCGTGACATGATCGACTGGACTGCGGTCTGTGTTATTTTGATATCAGAGATGTGGGAATAGATATCGCCCTTTTCTTTTATTAATCGCTCAAAATACCTATATCAATGAGTGGTCCTCAACTCTGATATCAAACAACAATTAATATAATCATTAGAAGCTATAGCTGTGCAAATATCTTGGCATACCTTCAGTCATTCATGTCGTGACTCAGGGGAGCTAATGTGATGGTTGTGCATACAGGCATAGTAATAAAACGATTACATACATGTGAGCACTGTCTCTGTGTGGTCAGAGTGCACAGGGTGAAAAACAAAATTGTGTGCATAATTATTAGGAATAGGATTTACACATAAGGCTAATGTGTACAAAAACATTTTAACAACCGTTAACCTGGTGGTTAATAAAACTAATATGATTGATTATGGGAAACTGTTCAAAAATATATATATGCACATTTTATAATGATTCTTGATGAAATTACTTAGGATCCAGTTGTATTTAACCTGAGTTTGAGTGTCACTTTCATCTGTGATTGCCTCAGTTTTGTTGGTCTTTACTTAGAATCAGGCAATTTTCTCCATTTCTTCTCTATAAATGAGGAGATAAAACGTCTTATGCATCGCTTCTGTATGTAATTCTAGTGCATATACTATCAATGGTTCACCATACAGGTGCAAAACAACAACGTTACATGTCCTCTTCTATGAGAGAATAAACCAACTGATTCTTTCTTGTCTGACAATACAATTTTGTAACCTAAGTAATTCAAATGTGATGTAATACAGTAACACAGTAAAATTTAAATAAATACATAATAATGTGGACAATGTGGCGTTCAGATGCCTCTTGGTCCACAGGTCTCTGATGATGATGTCTCTCTTCTTGACGGTGCAGTCGGGAACATTCACTCCTCCATCATTCAGAGGGGGCTTACAGGAGGTCGCCGTCCACTCCCTGTGTACCTTGTCAAGGGTCACCGGTAGCAGTCAACTATAGTGGCCTTGCAGACTCTTTTCCTGGAGCCTATGTTGTTCTCCACCACCATCACATGTCTGCCACTGTGCTCACGCTTGACCTTTATCAGGCCCAGAGACATGGTGGTCAGGGCGTTTTTGAATGTGTTGTGCTGGTTTCGCTGTCCTCTCCTCGTCATTGCGGTACCACTTGATGGAGGGCGAGGGCCCGCCGGTGTAGTGGCTAGTCAGTAGGACGCTCTCTCTCACCAGATGAGAAGCTTATCATCGGAATCCATCTTGATGGTCGGGGCTTTGGTTCCCATCTGCAGGTGATGGGTTTGGTCTGCCGTGGTCTGCAGTGCCGGGGTGGAGGCCGTCAAAGGTTGATCTCCTCTTCGTCAGTGTCTCCTTGGTCAGTCTCCTTCGTGGTCCTCTGCTCCACTTTCTTGGGGACGTCTGTGGGCTGGGTTGGATGGCGGCTCTCCCACGGTTGCTGTCGTCGGTTGTGTTCCTCCTTGCCTGGTCGCGCCGTCGTTCGTGGTTCAGGTCACGCGTCGTCTCACTCGTCCTGTCCTCTCACCAATTTATGATCTGAGGATGATAAAAAACTGCCTTAGAAAACCTCCTCACATAAATGATTCAACGCCTTTCTGCTAAAGAAGAAAATCATTTTGGGATTAATTCAATTCATTGTAAATAAAATCACTTAATTGAAAATAGGAAATGCAAGCCAATTGCATTAGCAGTGATTCCTTATGTTAAGAAGGTCACATTCACTACAATCTTATCAGATCTTGTATCTAACTAGATCTTACAGCATTAGGCTTTAAATAAAATTGTAAATGAATGGCCAAAGTCTTGAATCAGATAAAATAGCTCTTTTTCTTCATAGTCTGTGATGTCAAATTTAATTTGATCTTACCTCAGAATGCGTTGGGTGTACCTCAGGATACTTACCTCGTCACGCCTTCTCTGGCGTTCTTCACGTCTCAGTGTGGCTCGTCATAATTTAGCATGGGGAAAAAACATAAAATCTAGGCAGCCAGTTAATTTTGCATGAAAAACAATCATTCATTTTCTCGTCTACTCTTAAGTAGTATTAATTTAATTACCTCTAATATACCTTGTGCATTTTGATAATCATTGTGTAAATGATTATCCTGCTTTCAACTGATACAAATAATTCTAACCCTAGCTAACCTTACTGTGATGCATTTGTCCTAATAAACTAACCTACACTGTAGCACTCAACTCTTTGATGTGCTCAGCTGATAGAGTTGTGCCCTTTTTGATGTCCTGTCATACAGAACCTGTGAGTCGCTTTTGGATAAAAGTGTCAGCTAAATGATCAATGTATGTGTATACCTTGTACATTTAGATAATTGTGCTTCAATTTTGGTGGTTGATATTTTGCAGTCATGGAAATGTATTAGTTTGTTAAAAGAATCATGCATGTTATTGGTTATAAGCAGAGAATAGAAGGAGGGGATAGCATGCAAGTTATGTTATTTTGTTAGTATGGGAAATATGGTGCCTTTCATGACTGCAAATTCTTCACCCGTGTCTGATTCATGTTAACTAAGTGGTTCTCTGTTGGTCCACCAAGTCTGTGGTCAGAGTGTAGGCATACCCTGTGGGTTTCAAGTGCCCATCTTGAATAGTGTCTGCTATCGTCTCACAATTGATTTCCCTTTAGCTCCAAACTGCTTTGTTCTAATGTAGATTAACTCAGTCCCTTTTTGTCTCTTGATTGTCTGTTTGCTTCTTGTAAACACAATTTACATGTGGGTGTTTGGATGCAGATTTGTTTTAACTGGTCAATCGATTGTCTTTCAGCTCCACACATGTTGACATGCAAATTGTTGGAGTTTCAGTCTTTTGTGATACAATTTGGGTGTAGGTCTCTGCATCTCGCCTCAGAGCTTGACTGAAAATAAAAACACATGTTAATTTTCCACTCTCTGTCTCTTGATTGTCTGTGAGCTTAACAAAAAACATCAGCATTAAAAGCTTATAAAGTCTAATCTAACGCTGTTTATGTGGACTACAATTCCTGTACTGCCATATACTGGAAACCGGAAGTGTTTGTTTAGCTCCCCGTATTGGTCAGTATGACCGGTACGCCCACAGATGTATTATAATTCTGAAACAGACATTGTAATTAGCTTTATGTGACTTATAATGTGTAAATTAAAGCAACATAAACACTCAAGTGATCTGAGATAGTTGTAATTTACTGTAACTGAGATGATAGTTGTGTATGTACAGTTTCTACGTCAAATGTATATACTCCCTTTTCTTGACTCCTTTTGTATCACAAACAGTACTGAATTTGCAAATCTGGTATGTCATAAATGTATAGATGTAGCAGTACTGACTATCTGTATGTCATGTATGTCATAATATGTCCTGATGAATTGAAAATGGGGGACCCTGATGTAAACAAGACGAAAGTCTTTCTCTGGTCTGCATCCCCTTAACAATTGTGTGTATTGAGCTGTGCTGTATTGTACCCATTCTGCAATCTGTTAATAAAGTTTTCAATCAATCAATCAAAGCATCTATATTTATGATTTTCATACTCACCGGGGAAAGCTGTTGTGTTGACGTTGGATCCTCACAGTTCAGTTCAGTTATTGAATAACCCTATTAACTTACCCCCTTTTGTGCCCATGTGTATCTTTAATCGAATAGTGGTTCCTGAGGCTGTAGCACGTTACGTGTCGTCAATGCAATGTTCGGTTCGTTTCTCCGGTGGTCTGGGATAATGCAACCCTGGAAACACTCTTCTGCATCTCGCCACCGCAACTCAACATTTTCCAATAGCAGCGCGCTCATACATATACAAATAAAACATATACTACACGTGGATTTCACGCACCCTCGGCCTTGGGCACATTAAACTTTATGTTTGCCTATGGATAGTTTCATATAAAATCATAACTCCACGGCGTGCATAGCATGACGTCATCGCTCCAAGCGACGTTTGTGCGTTCCCATTCGCCTCGGAAATAACGCTTTGCAATCCTTATATTAGTTCCGCGAGCTCTCAATAGCCTGGAATTTACCTTAACCCAGCGTTTTGTTACCGAATGAACGAGCCTGTGCATATGTGAAAACGTAAACAAACTGAAACGATAAAACTATACTTCCCAAATGGTCGTTCCCGTGGGCCGGTTTTGTTGGTTCCGGAAATTACTATCCTAGTTTGTCGCGTGAATTGCACCTCAATGTTATTCTCTGTATAACGGTACTCGTCTCTCAATGCTCGGCGCGATATCAGTCGGCATATTGTGCGTATACAAACGAGACTTTAAACAGACAAACAAACATTAATACATATAAGTTAACGTGTGTGTATATCTGACTGTTTTGGATCGCTGTTCGTTTAGTCGACCAGCATCTGCTGCGACAAGGCATTTATCCCTTGATATATAACTATACATCGTTATTAAAGTCATAACGACCGAACCTGACTTCGAAATTTACCAGCGATATATTAGATGTGAATATACCGTTTAATCATACTCTCGGTCTCTTCAACTCGCGACTAATGTCCCGTTTAATGTACTTTCCGCGACTGATGTCCCGTTTAATGTACATTCACGTACTCCCGGGGCATCGCGTAATCATGTACTACTAGGACATCGCGTGATTATCTTCCCGCTATCTGTATGATTAATTGGTTAATTCAATCCAAATACATCGTTTTCAGGAATGGAAGAGGTTGTGAGCTTAGTTTGAGGTTGCATCTATGAATATATGACGTTACTCTGTTAAATCTAATTAGATTATAACAGCTTCTCGGTCCTAACTTCCCGCCTCTTTGCCAAAAGAATCACAGAATAGTTTCTAAGAGAGTAGCGTTTTCCAATGATATCACTCTAATAAGCTCACGTATCTCCTTTTGTTGCCTATATTTCAGTCTGAATTAGACTTGGGTTAGCAATCCAACAACCTGTATTGTGTGCCTTAGCTTTTGGTCGGCTCCAACTCGACCAGGAATAGCACTTCAACCTTTGTGCCTAAACTTTCGGGAATAGCACATATATCCCATCCTCTCAGAACCGCCTGATAAGGACCCAGGTGCACGCGCGCCCTGGTAACGATTCTCAATACAGATCAGATATATTAATGCACATTATTCTTACTCAGCCATGATCTCAATATTTGACAACATTCTGTAATGTTCACCTGGCACAGAGAAAAGCGGGAAGGTTTTAATTCCTTGCCATACATTTTTGGTCGACCAGTCTATTATACTCACTTTTCTCTGTATAGCTGAAACAATACAGCACGCCGGTAGGACGCAAGAGTCCGTCACATGTTCGTAGACGCCAATTGTGGGATATTTGTGGATATCCTGATGAAGAATGTTCTCAGTCAACCGAGGTTTGGATAATAACAAAGGTTTATTAACCAAACAGATAGTAAGTACATAGAGAGAATGGCTGAGGGCTTCCCCCAGGTGATCAGCTGAAATGACCCAGGTGAAAAGAACCCCGATTGTGGTCGGGAGGAGCCCTATATAGTTCAACAAGGGGGGGTGTGTGGTCCCATTTGATAGGTAAATTGGGGGGGGGGGGGGGTACAGGTTTGGGGAGAAAGGGGAGGGGAATGTCTTATTCCACAGAGAGGGGGGGGGGGGGCACAGGTAAGGGGGACACAGGGGAGGGGAGTATATTTACATGAGGACATTATATTATACCACACTGTTGTCTGGCTATACACGTTTATTTCTCAGCTGACTAAGTCAGGTGAGGACCATGTTTTATGTCGCTCTCCTTTTCCTCCATCCAGTTAGCAACCTCATTGTGCTGCAATTAACCTTAGATATTCATTAGGAATATACGACACTGGGAACCCAGTGTGTCAACATAGATGTAAACATGTCAATATAGAAAATATCATCTCATCAGATCTGTCATCAGAGAAGAAAGAATGACACTGGTTTACTGTCCAACAGACGACAGGGTAGCAGACACTATGAGGAAACCTGTTCCAAATTAAAATTGAAGGGATTTGCAAGGGTCATGTTTAATGTGTAAATATTGACTGTCGTACCCTGTTGATGTTTTGGATTATATTATTTCCTTTGTAAAATGTTTTTCAAAGAAGTTATCCAGTATGCTAATACAAACCCTAAGTGGGAGTGTTGAAGTCAGAGGCTCTGTGTAGGATTGTTAGTAACTGTCTAACTGCATATATAACTGTTTCCACTGGAGGACGCTCTAGGCGGAGCCACTCAGGAACACCACCAGGTGGCGAGTATAAATATAGATGTCTCCTCCCACTCTTTCTCTTTCCCCCCAGCCTCTCAGTGAGAGGAGAACTATAGAACTGCTGCTCTGCCATGTGAATAAATAAACCACGCCAGTTAAAGG
The DNA here is from genome assembly GCF_963971535.1 of Notolepis coatsorum. Taxonomy (NCBI): domain Eukaryota; kingdom Metazoa; phylum Chordata; class Actinopteri; order Aulopiformes; family Paralepididae; genus Notolepis; species Notolepis coatsorum. The sequence goes on from NW_028174842.1 coordinate 207,512, forward strand.
CTAAAGATAGAAACCATGCCTCTTGACCACATTATTGTCGCCCTATAGCCGGATTCTGTCAACAGGCTACATCATACATGGCAGTGAGATTCATTGTTCTTGTATATGCTCTCGTATTATTGTTTATATAGGCTACCCAATACCGACATCAAAATAGATTGTATGCCATGTCTCTACAAATCATATGCAGCAGGTAGAAAATGTATGGAAAATCAGTCGCGATTTGGAATAAAATTGAGGAGAACTTTAATCCCTGGGTATTAATCGAACAAAACGGAAAAAGGCAGTCATATTCCAGCACAGTCTTTATTAGTTAATATGGTCTTTAAGTTAATAGATATCATATCCGACATCACCGTACGTGTACATGTCTGTCAGCCTGTCACATATTTCTCCATAACACGCTTCCCTAGGCTTAGTCCACTTTTCCACATTTCATGGGGGTGTTCCATTACCGTATATGGTTAATTACGGGCGGTGCTATATGCAAATACTTAAAATCGCGCACGAGCGTGGAGCGTAGAACCTAATGGTATTTATCAACACGGAGGAGCGTAGGACCCGTGTACGCACGGTTGATAAATCCGGATATTTCTGTGCGTACACACATTCTAAATTATGTGCTTAAGTACTAAAATAGAACACTTTCTAAGAATTGTTGATAAATGAGGGCTTTATAGGGTCATGTGAGGCATCATTTGAAAGGCCAAAATCTCCTCTATTTTAATACCATAGTTAAATCTGTAACCCTCTTACATAGAAACTAAATCACCTATTCATTCTTTCCTTCCTCTGACACTTCTCCGTCACTATCTCCCTCCAGATAGCTGTCCTGTCAGGCCTGGGAAGAAACCAAGAGTTAATGTACTATAGGCTACTCTTTTTGACATGGATTAGGCTAATTAGCTTTAACAATCCTGATTCCTGAGCCTATTTTAATAAGGAAGATTTGATTGATTTAAATATGTTTATAGCCTATATATAAAAAATGTAATCGTATCTCCTGTGCTGGCACAAGCACTACCATAGCGTGGAGTTGAGAAATAACACACAAAACATAATAACTCATGGAGATCAAATAAAAAGCAATTTATAATTTTTGGCCGGTAAAAATATATCTGGCTGATAATTATTTTTATCTAAAACGGAATTTAGCTACAGTATATGTAATGATAAATAATGTCATAGTAACGGGCGGTTGTTATATTATTTCAAAATAATAAAGTAGCTATAATGAGTCAATAGATAAAAAGCAGTAATGGCATGTAGGTTACTCACCCTACATTACATTTACATTTAGCTGACTCTTTTATCCAAAGCAACTTACAAGTTCCAGTGTTTCCCCTAGGATTTTTTTCAGGGGGGGTGGTAGGCCCCCCAAAACTACTAGTGTTGCACATCAATTAGGTAAATAAATATTAATAACTCCTGCTCCTAATCCTCCTCTTCCTCCTCTTCCTCCTGCTCCTAATCCTCCTCTTCCTCTTCCTCCTAATCCTCCTCTTCCTCCTCCTGCTCCTAATCCTCCGCTTCCTCCTCCTGCTCCTCATCCTCCTGCTCCTGCTCCTGCTCCTGCTCCTGCTCCTCCTAATCCTCCTCCTAATCCTCCTGCTCCTTCTCCTCCTCCAGTAGTAGGCAGCTTGAATTGCCAGGTCCTAACCAGCGCTTTGGGGAGATCTTTTATTTTTAGAGCATTAACTCTTTGGAATGGCCTGCCTCGGAACTGTCGTGACAATTATGTAAATCCATTTTACACAATTATGTAAATCACAGTTAAGAACCCATACGGTGAGAATAATTACACAAATAATATAAAAGCAGAGTCTTACCTTAAAGTAAATTTGAAGAAGTTTATTATTAAAGATACCGACAATTTCACACGGTAACTGAGTCTCTGGGTCTCTGCTAATCAGAGATATCGCATCATTACTTCTGCCCATTGCAGCTACGTCCAACAGAGATAACTATCTGTTTATAAACTGACTACCTCCAGTGTTTCATAAAGTTTCTGGAGGAGAGACTGACTAAACACACAATAACATCAGCTTTTATAACAAACAGAAAAGGAGGGTTATTCTTATCATACAAATCTGATCTTAACCAATCAATGACCCTTGTGTTATTTATCCTGTGGCCTATTGGACATCTGATTCATGATGTAAATGATCATTAAACCAATCAGCTTGAAGGCTCTGCTCCTTATCCCAAAAGCAAATCTCTTATTAGTTTGACACAGAATTCAACATGTCGTAAAAAAACATGATGACACATTATTCACAAATTACATGATACTTCAGAATTCAATTTTGCATCAACAACATGACATTGCATTTCATTACTTGTTGACACTCAAAGACAGGCATGTCTGCAAGTGACCTTTAATATGACCTTTCATGTCCTAGTGGAGGGATATGGTATTACAATCAATTAATATTAATATAATAGTGTTTATAATAATGTTAATTATGCATATTTCCTCCACAGAACCTCTGCTGCATTTACAGTAGATTCACTTTTAAAAATCATCTTAAATAGTTTTTAACACTGTAAAGTATTTTTTTTACACTAATGTAATTTTAGCTATCTTAATTGTTACAGTAGTTTCATTATGCATTGTGTGTACTGATTTTTAATAATTTTGTTTTTGCAATAGTGATTATTTTTGTATGTTTTTTTGTGTGTGGACCCCAGGAAGACTAGCTGGTTGCTATCGCACCAGCTAATGGGGATCCCTAATAAAATCAAATAAAATCAAAATCCTCCTCCTCCTCCTGCTCCTGCTCCTGCTCCTCCTCCTCCTTCTCCTCCTCCTCCTCCTCCACGGGGAGCGGCGTACTGGCTCATGTTAGGCAGGCTATGTATTATGCAGCAGCTTAGGCCACTGCGCTGGATCTCCATGTCCTCGGCTACAGTCCACTTGTCGCTGCTCTGGTCGTAGCGCTCCACGTTGGAGATGGTGGTGAAGCCATTGTCGCCTCCGACCACGAAGAGCTGGTCATCCAACACTCCGATGCCAAAGTTGCTGCGGGGGGTGCGCATGGCGGGCAGGGCGTGCCAGGAGTCAGTCAAGGGGCTGTAGGCCTCCGCGCTACGCAGGTAGTTTTCACTGTTAAACCCTCCCACCTGAGGACAGGACACATGAGAGGAATGTTTTAGTATGTGGTTAAGGCAGGCAGGCAGGTGGCAAGCAGACACTGTATTAATCCATTTAGGGAAATGAGGGCATCACAGCAGCATTGCAAGTCAAATGATACATATCTATAAAAATATCTAGCATTTGTCTCTGTGTGCACCTACCACATAGACGTGTCCTCCGTACGCAGCCACTCCCACTCCTTGACGCCTGCTGCTCATGGGGGCGATCCGAGTCCACTGTTCTTTTTCTGGGCTGTAGCACTCAGCTGTGAGCAGATACTCTGTCGTGTTGAAGCCACCACAGATGTAAACCTGTAATAAAAAAGAATATTCTTATTTAGTTTATATATTCCATTTGATTTCATTCTACTTTAATTGTTTACAGTAATGTTGATGCACCAAAGGACCCAGACACATTCCTTGTATGTGCAGCTGACTTGATGAAGACATTTCTGATTTCTGATTCTGAATGATACAAATCGCTTAGTTTTTTATGTAAACGTTCATCTACCACATGTGTGTTCCTCAGTTCCACTCACCTTTCTGTGGAGGGCTGCTGCCCCGGCGCGGCTCCTGCGCTCCAGCATGGGTGAGATCACTGTCCACTGGTTGGTTTCAGGCTCGTAGCGCTCGGCGGTGTTCAGTTCCACCTGTCCGAACCTCTCCTCCCCTCCCATGGCGTAGATACAGCCGTCCAACGCGACCACACTGACGTGAGCGCGGCGCCAGTGCATGGGAGCCGCCTGCAGCCAGCTGCGAGTGATGGGGTTGAACTTGTACACACTGTTGAGAGGCTCTACGCCGTCCAAGCCACCGACGCAGTAGACCAGACCGTGGAGATAAGCGGTGTCGTGGAAGACCCGGGGACGCAGTACACCGGACCACCGGGGAGATACACGTTGTTGTAAGGGCCGGGGAGTCTCCGTCTCAACGCTCACGTTCATCCATCCACCGGCTCGGATATTGTAAGCCTCCATGCCATTGGTCGGGATGCCGCCACTCCGGCCTCCGATGGCCAATAGGACCTCCTGGGGCAGGCGTGGGCGGGTCAGGGGGTTTGGGAGCCTGTCGGAGCCAGGGGGGTTCAGGACGCTGAGGATGAGGGCCCTGCAGTCGTGGCTGTCCCTCACCACAGGGTTGTTCTGGACGTTGTTCAGCAAATAGTCAGGCCTCATCAAGCCCATGCGAACCTGGGAAGAGATGAGCAGACAGCGGGTACAACTTAGACATCGGTTGTAGACGGTTTCTGTTGCTAGGGAACAGTTTGGACCCAAATGTTTGAGAACCACTGTACTAGGGAACCTAGTGTAGTGTTGCACAGTAATACAATTAGTTACCTTGGGCAGCAGCAAAGGGATGTGTGTTTCACGCTCCTCACGGGAGTGGTCGATCCAACGGAGGACGGCCTTGAACACTGTCTCCTCGCTCTTCACGTTCAGGTCATCCCTCTTGATGATGTCCACCAGTTGCTGCAGGGACAGCTCCACAAACTCCTGTGAGACGTGCAACATCTCCTCAAAGTGGCACACGATGAAGAGATACGCCTTGCACCTCAGGTCGGGGCAGTAGTAGATGTCCGCAAACATCCAGATGCCGACACAGTTTTCCAGAGACAGCTGGCCCTCTAGGAAGTCAGAGCACGCTCCTACTATGGCAGTGACGAGAAGCTGGTCTGCAGCCACCAGAAGCTCTTCCACGTTCTCTGCTGTCACCGCCACAAAGCGTGTGTAGGCATACTCTATGATGAGCTTCATCATACCCGGGGACACCCCAGGGATACTGTAGACTGGTTTCTCCGAGTCGCTCCAGCGAGTGAAGAGGGTTCTGTGGGATGCATAGTATAGAGATATCTGATCAGTAAGCATCATTCTATCCTGTGTACTAATATATATTCACTGTAGAAGTATAGGATCTTAGCACAGTAGAAGTATAGTATCTTTTTACAGTAGAAGTACAGTATAGTATCTGTTTACAGTAGAGGTATAGTATCTGTTTACAGTAGAAGTACAGTATGGTATCTGTTTACTAACCAAGCTAATCTGAACCAAGATAAACATACCTGAAATAGGCGCTGCAGCCACACAGGATTGCCTTGTGGGCCTTAAACTCAGTGCTGTTGACTTTAATAACCACATCACAGTACATTCCCTCCAGACGCAGTTCATTAAGGATTGTACAGGACATGGCGCCTGTTTCCTTTTCCATGTGGTGATATTTAAATTGTATCTACAGTATATATTCAAGCTTACAGACAAGTAGCCGGACACAACAAGTGAGATCTTCACTTGTCTTCTGAGATCTGAAATCTTCTGAGATAATTGTTGAATAGATACACAAATGTTCTAGAATGTTTGATTATGACATCATACTGTGACATCACAAATGTTCTAGAATGTTTGATTATGACATCATACTGTGACATCACAAATGTTCTAGAATGTTTGATTATGACATCATACTGTGACATCGCAAATGTTCTAGAATATTTGATTATGACATCATACTGTGACATCACAACGGAACATGTTTGAGTTCCATTTGAATAATTTAAATAATATGTTGACGTTAAAAAAGGACAAATAAAATGATAAAAAAAACGACATAAAATAATGATACTAACGAACTAACTCCCTGGTTTACGGAGGAAACGCGCTCCTTTAAAAAGGCTTGTCGCAAACTTGAACATAAATGGCGTTCGACCAAACTCGAAGTATTCCGCCTCGCCTGGAATGATAGTTTACGTAACTACAAAAAGGCACTCTCACTTGCCAAAACCTCTTATTTTTCCAGGCTCATAAATGAAAACAAAAACAACTCAAAGTTTCTGTTTGACACAGTTGCAAAACTTACGCAGAAACAACCAAGTGCCCTAAACCATGCGTTCTCGGCTAACGAATTCATGACATTTTTTACCAAGAAAATTGACCTCATTAGAGATGAAATTGTTGCTTTACTCAACAATCAGAGTCCCTCCCAACCTTTGACGGGCATTCCCCCTGACTTTGATTCCAGTCATACGCTATGCTGCCTTGAAAACGTCTCACTTAGTGCCCTCTCTAAACTGGTTGGCGCGGCTAAACCTTCAACCTGTCTGTTTGACCCTCTCCCAGCAACTCTCATCAAAAAACTCTTCCCAACTCTAGGCCCTGCCCTACTCAATATCTTCAACACCTCTTTGTCTACTGGCGTGGTGCCCCTGGCCTTTAAATCAGCCGTCATTAAACCATTACTTAAAAAACCGAACCTCGACCCTCTAATCTTGAAAAATTACAGACCTATCTCCAATCTCCCATTCCTATCCAAAGTGTTAGAACGGATCGTCGCAACGCAACTTACTGACCATTTATCAAACAATAATCTTAATGAATCATTTCAATCTGGCTTTAGAGCCTTACACTCCACCGAAACGGCGGTTACCAAAGTCACAAATGACTTACTGCTCTCTCTTGACTCAAACCTCACCTCTGTGCTCTTATTACTTGATCTCAGTGCAGCCTTTGACACTATCGATCACTCGATTCTTCTAGGTCGGCTTGAGAACCATGTTGGCATTCGGGGTCTCGCACTAGCTTGGTTTAAATCCTATTTAACTGATAGAACACACTGCGTGGTCTATAATGATTTAACATCTGAGACCCTCCCAGTGCAATGTGGTGTCCCACAAGGCTCTGTCCTGGGCCCTTTGCTATTTTCGATTTACATGCTACCCCTCGGCGATATCATACGCAAATTTGGCATAAACTTTCATTTTACGCTGATGACACCCAATTATATATACCTATTAAGCCAAATGATTCCTCCCAACTACAAAACCTTGAGGCCTGCTTGCTTGCCGTCAAAAAATGGATGTCGCAAAACTTTCTACTCCTTAATGCAGATAAAACTGAGATGTTAATTGTTGGCCCCCCAAACCACAGAGGCCTGTTTCAGGACATCTCCCTCAACTTTGATACCTGTCATGTATCCCAGAGCTCCACCATAAAAAACCTCGGAGTCATTTTTGATTCCTCCCTCTCATTTAATGCACATATAAAAAACGTCACCAAAATTGCATTCTTCCATCTTCGTAATATCGCAAAAATACGCCCCATTTTAACTCTGGCTGATGCTGAAACCCTGATTCATGCTTTTGTCTCATCACGTCTGGACTACTGTAATGCACTTTTTTCAGGCTTACCTAATTCAAGCATCAAAAATCTTCAACTCGTGCAAAATGCGGCTGCACGGATACTAACTAGAACTAGAAAATTTGATCACATCACACCAGTTTTGTCCGCCCTACATTGGCTTCCTATCCAAGCCCGCTCTGACTTTAAAGTGCTACTCCTCACCTACAAAATTTTAAATGGGCTTGCACCGCTCTATCTATCTGATCTCATCTCCCGATACTCGCCCGCTCGTGCTCTGCGCTCACAAAATGCGGGGCTTCTATCGACCCCTAGGGTTAAAAAGAAATCCGCCGGCCACAGAGCCTTTGTCTACCGCGCTCCCTACCTGTGGAACAAATTACCTGCCGTCATCAGGGGCGCCTGCTCTGTCGAAGCTTTTAAATCCCTGCTTAAGACTCATCTTTTCTCTCTCTCCTTCAACCTACCTTGATCTCACCTGGTCGGGGACTGACCTTTAGATTAATCTGTGTAGTTTAGTTATGGTACAGGGTACTACATGGTACCACTGGGTAGTTTACTATAGGGTAGTTTAGTTAGGGTACAGGGTACTACATGGTACCACAGAGTACTACTTGGTACTGCATGGCATTACAGGGTACTACATGGCTTACACAGCTCTACATGGCACTACATGGAACTACAAGGCACCACAGGGTACTACATGGCACTACAGGGTACTACAGGATACTACGGGGTACTACATGGCACTATGGGGTACTATAGGGTACTACATGGCACTACGGGGTACTACATGGCACTACAGGGTACTACATGTCTGCTCCTTTGCAGCACCACAAACATGGGAACTCTCTAACTCTTCCCCCCCCCCCCCTCTCCCCCCCCCCCCCCCTCTCCCTCCCCCTTCTCTCTGAGTACCCGTCTCCTGGCGCTGACCAAGGTGATGGATGCCTCGGGGTCTTGGCCAAGCTTGTAGTGACTGCTCTACATGCACCTCCGAGGCATTGGATCAGTTATTCACCGCCGTCTGTCCGTGGTCCTGTCAACTGATTAACAGACTGTTAACAGATTAACAGTCAACACGGTTTCATTGCTGGGTTAAGTACTTCTATTCTATTCACATAATACGCTTACTTCATATATCTACTCCATTCACATATATGCCTACCACTTGTATCTATTGCTATGTCCGCCTACTACAATCTCATGAGCTGTCTAACGCCTGTCCCGTCTCCCTGTCTTCCTATGACTTGCTGTCCTGGAGTGTTGACCGGAGTGTTGGACGTCCCGTGACGAAGGCCGGGAGATTGCGACCCCCTCTGCGTGCCCCCCTGTCTTCGGAGGTCTCGTAGTGGTGACCGGAGTGCCGGATGTCCCGCGATGATGTCGGGGAGTTCGCGACCCTCTCTGTGCCACCCCCCTTCCCCCTGTCTCCGGCTGTCCCTGAGCAACGACCGGAGTGTTGAATGTCCCGTGACTAAGACGGGGAGGACGTGACCCTCTTGCGCCGCCCCTGTGCTTCAAATAGATCCGCTATCAACTCTATCTTTAATCTTTCAAAATGTTCAATTGCTATCGCTATTAGCTCTATCTTTAATTTTTCAAAATGTACAGTTGTTATTGCATGCACTCATCTGTGTTTCACCACACACATGAGTGCATGCTTACCAACTGTCCGTCTGCAACACTACTATCACCGACATCTAAGAAGGGAGATCCCCCCTTGAACGGCCCTTCTAAGGTTTCTCTCCTCCACATTGCCTGTGGAGCTTTTTTTCCCTATTGTTAGGTTTTAGTGAGTTTTTCCTTACCTTCGCGTGGGGTATGTCTGGGAGTGCTTGCATTCTTTCATTTATTTGCATTCATCTAAAAAAAATTTGGACCCTATGGTGTTCTTGTTCTGTTCTTGACTTATTGTTATGTTGTCTTCTTGACTTGTTTAAAGAAGACCTGTACGGCCCATGGGGACATTAACGTGTGTTGTCGGGCCCTATAAATAAATTTGATTTGATTTTGATTTGATACAAATTATAATAAAATATTTAAGTAAAATTCATAGAAATAGAGATATCTGATCAGTAAGCATCATTCTATCATGTGTACTAATATATATTCACTGTAGAAGTATAGGGTCTTAGCACAGTAGCAGTATAGTATCTTTTTACAGTAGAAGTACAGTATAGTATATGTTTACAGTAGAAGTACAGTATAGTATCTGCTTACAGTAAAAGTACAGTATGGCATCTGTTTACTAACCAAGCTAACCTGAACCAAGATAAACGTACCTGAAATAGGCGCTGCAGGCACACAGGATTGCCTTGTGGGCCTTAAACTCAGTGCTGTTGACTTTAATAACCACATCACAGTACATTCCATCCAGACGCAGATTATTAAGGTTGGTCCAGGACATGGCGCCTGTTTCCTTTTCCATGTGGTGATTTTTAAATTGTATCTACAGTATTATATTCAAGCTTACAGACAAGTAGCCGGACACAACAAGTGAGATCTTCACTTGTCTTCTGAGATCTGAGATCCTCTGAGAGAATTGTTGAATAGATACACAAATGTTCTAGAATGTTTGATTATGACATCATACTGTGACATCACAAATGTTCTAGAATGTTTGATTATGCCATCATACTGTGACATCACAAATGTTCTAGAATGTTTGATTATGACGTCATACTGTGACATCGCAAATGTTCTAGAATGTTTGATTATGACATCATACTGTGACATCACAACGGAACATGTTTGAGGGCCATTTGAATAATTTAAATAATATGTTGACATTAAAAATAAAATGATAAAAAAACGACATAAAACTGATACAAATTATAATAAAATATTTAAGTAAAATTAATAGAAATAGAGATATCAGGGGTGCTCCAGTAGCACACCATGTTACCGCGCTCGCGCGGGACTCCGTGCTGCGTCACGGATCTGGTTGACTCCGAGTTCGATTCCCGGACTCGCCGTCATTTGCCGAATGTCTCCCCCTGCTCTCTCTCCCGTTTCACCCTACAACTGTCGGTCATGCTTGACCAGAAAAGCGATAAACGCTAAAAAATAAAGTAAAAAAAAAAAAAAAAAAAAGAGATATCTGATCAGTAAACATCATTCTATCCTGTGTACTAATATATATTCACTGTAGAAGTTAATACACACTAAAAACAGATTGGTCAAATTTGACCCAATTTGGGTTATTTTTGACCCAATTCACTGGTCAAAAAGGGCCCGACCTGTGTGTGGGTTAATTTGACCCATTATTATTGGTTATTTAATTTGACTCATAACTTGGGTCAAATAAACGAATACTTTTGATACTTTTACTTTTACTTTTACTTTTCCATTTTAAGGGTCAAAATAACCCAACCTCCAAGTTGATTTGACCCCATATTGGGTTATACCAACGACCCATTTTAAGGGTCAAAATAACCCAACTTCCAAGTTGATTTGACCCCATATTGGGTTATACCAACAACCCATTTTAAGGGTCAAAATAACCCAACTTCTAAGTTGATTTGACCCCATATTGGGTTATACAAACAACCCATTTTAAGGGTCAAAATAACCCAACCTCCTAGTTGATTTGACCCCGTATTGGGTTATACAAACGACCCATTTTAAGGGTCAAAATAGTTGCTTTGACTGAATCTTGGGTTACATCAAAAGGGTCAAATAGACCCTATTCACAGCAGCCATCTTGTGAGCCAGATTGACAACGATTGACCAACAGATGGACACAGCAACATGATTAGTTACACATGTGTCAGTCTGGTTCACAGGATGTAGGTTTACCCTGCTGTGTCAAGATGGCTGCTGTGAAAAGGGCCTATTAACACAACTGCTATAGTTAGTACACTACATTAGGTTGGCACAGATGCTTGATTGAAAGGTATAACAGTCTAAATGTGCTGAAATCAATGAAAAGAACAGACCAAGGCGTAGAATACATTTAACTTCAAAATTTATTACACTTGTTGCATACATGTCACAGCGTGTGGACATCAAAACGTGCTTGTGCTGCTATAGTGCCCATGAAACACATCATGTCAAACTGATTTCCTGTTTAAATAATAAATAATAAATAATACATATCGGTATGGTTTTGTACTGCTTTACTGCCCTGTTGGAACACTCCCCCAGATATTGATAGATCAAAACACATATATACTAAGGCTGTCAAAGTTAACGCGGTATTAACACGTTATCGCCTGATTCTATTAACACCACTATTTTTTTTAACTCACGATTAACTTTTAAGATTTTTTTTTACTAGACTATACTCAGGTGTATTATTGATGCTCTCATTGATACTATGTTTGTTTCTGAAGTGTGTGTGTGTGTGTGTGTGAGAGATATATATAGAGAGAGGGGGGTGAGAGAGAAGGGAAGGGGCAAGAGAGAAAGAGAGCTGGGAGAGTGTGTGTGAGAGAGAGAGGGGGGGTGTGTGTGATTACTCAGCCCTTGTGTGGGTGAATGTAACAAGTCCAATCTTTCGCCGTCGACTAAAGACGCACTTCTTCAACCATTATCTGAATTTAAAAAAATAAACTATAAAAAAATAAATAAAAAAAATCTAACCCTAACTAACCGTACTGTCATGCACTTGTCCTAATAAACTAACCTACACTGTAGCACTCAACACTTTGATGAACATTGTTACTCAGCTGATAGAGTTGTGCCCTTCCTGATGGCTTGTCGTACAGAACTTGTAAGTCGCTTTGGATAAAAGCGTCAGCTAAATGACTAAATGTAAATGTAAATGTAAGTTCCTAACGTTTTCTTTCCCCTATTATTTCATGTACACTTTATTCATTGTTTTAATGAATTTTCTTTCTTTTAAGTTATTTTGTGCATCACTCTGTTTTGAATTTGATGCAAATTTGCAATGCATGAGGGTCATCCTTTTGTGTTAAATGGCTGCATAACGAAAGCATTTGTTGACTCGCATGTTGATAAGAGTATTAAAACTTGGAACTTGAAAAAGATCCGTAGAAAAAAGGTAGAAAAAAAGAAAAAAATTTGATTAATTTGTGATTAATCGCAAGTTAACTATGGACAATCATGCGATTAATCGTGTTAAATATTTTAATCGATTGACAGCACTAATATATACATATAGAAATACGGGACTTAGCGTCTACCCATCTCCCTCCTCCTCCATCTCTTCCCCCACCTTCCCTCCTCCTACTTCACCTCCTCACTACGCCACCTCCTCTCCTTATACTCCTCCTCCTCCTCTCCTCCACCTTCCCTCCTGCTACTTCACCTATTCTACCTCCTCCTCATTTGTAAGTTTTGCGTTACGTACGGCTGTCCTTAAGAATGCTACATGCTTGGACTCTGGTCCCTCAATATTATATATAACGTGCTGGAGAAACTCCCATGCATGAACACACTGCCTGGGGTACTTTATGTCAAATACATAAAATGCTTTAAAACACGTATCAACTGCCCCAAGCATTGTGCTTTCAGGGTGTGCCCGACCTGCATAGATCACGAATGCCTGAGCACAACATGTGTGTGGTTCTCCCAGCACCAAAACCGAGGGAGAGGGTCTTGCCTGCTGGAGGTACTCCACCATATTTGTCCCAACCTAAAACAAGCACATAGGCAAAGAAAGAATGTTAAATACAGGTGAATCTTGGGTTGACAGCAAATCATAAGCAAGATAACAGGTTTATACCAACTATACAAGGGAGCTAAATTAAATCAAGTTTTTTTTTCTCATGCCAATGGAATGTGCAATGACATTTTGTGCTCAAAACAGTGGTTTTAACTCGTCTTTGTAAATGAGGGAAACCTCAATGCCTTTTCGAGTTTAAATAGAGGTTATGGGGGCCTGGGGGACTTTGGTTGTCAGACCTTGGCTTGGTGGTGCAACCAAACTCTGTGGGTGCAACCTATAGGCTCTCTGAAGCAGCAGATAGGCTCTCTGAAGCAGCAGATAGGCTCCCTGAAGCAGCAGATATGCTCTCTGAAGCAGTTAGGCTCTCTGAAGCAGCAGTTAGGCTCTCTGAAGCAGCAGATAGGCTCAAGCAGCAGATAGGCTCTCTGAAGCAGCAGATAGGCTCTCTGAAGCAGATAAGCTCTCTGAAGCAGCAGATAGGCTCTCTGAAGCAGCAGATAGGCTCTCTGAAGCAGCAGATAGGCTATCTGAAGCAGCAGTTAGGCTCTCTGAAGCAGCAGTTAGGCTCTCTGAAGCAGATAGGCTCTCTGAAGCAGCAGTTAGGCTCTCTGAAGCAGCAGATAGGCTCTCTGAAGCAGCAGATAGGCTCTCTGAAGCAGCAGTTAGGCTCTCTGAAGCAGCAGATAGGCTCTCTGAAGCAGCAGTTAGGCTCTCTGAAGCAGATAGGCTCTCTGAAGCAGCAGATAGGCTCTCTGAAGCAGCAGATAGGCTCTCTGAAGCAGCAGTTAGGCTCTCTGAAGCAGCAGATAGGCTCTCTGGAGCAGATAAGCCCTCTGAAGCAGCAGATAGGCTCTCTGAAGCAGCGGATAGGCTCTCTGAAGCAGCAGATAGGCTCTCTGAAGCAGCAGATAGGCTCTCTGAAGCAGCAGATAGGCTCTCTGAAGCAGTTAGGCTCTCTGAAGCAGCAGTTAGGCTCTCTGAAGCAGCAGATAGGCTCTCTGAAGCAGCAGTTAGGCTCTCTACAGCAGAGAGGCTCTCTGAAGCAGCATATAGGCTCTCTGAAGCAGCAGATAGGCTCTCTGAAGCAGCAGATAGGCTCTCTGAAGCAGCAGTTAGGCTCTCTGAAGCAGATAGGCTCTCTGAAGCAGATAGGCTCTCTGAAGCAGCAGATAGGCTCTCTGAAGCAGCAGTTAGGCTCTCTGAAGCAGCAGTTAGGCTCTCTGAAGCAGCAGATAGGCTCTCTGAAGCAGCAGATAGGCTCTCTGAAGCAGCAGTTAGGCTCTCTGAAGCAGCAGATAGGCTCTCTGAAGCAGCAGTTAGGCTCTCTGAAGCAGCAGTTAGGCTCTCTGAAGCAGCAGATAGGCTCTCTGAAGCAGCAGATAGGCTCTCTGAAGCAGCAGTTAGGCTCTCTGAAGCAGCAGATAGGCTCTCTGAAGCAGCAGATAGGCTCTCTGAAGCAGCAGATAGGCTCTCTGAAGCAGCAGTTAGGCTCTCTGAAGCAGATAGGCTCTCTGAAGCAGATAAGCTCTCTGAAGCAGATAGGCTCTCTGAAGCAGCAGTTAGGCTCTCTGAAGCAGCAGTTAGGCTCTCTGAAGCAGCAGATAGGCTCTCTGAAGCAGCAGATAGGCTCACTGAAGCAGCAGTTAGGCTCTCTGAAGCAGCAGTTAGGCTCTCTGAAGCAGCAGATAGGCTCTCTACAGCAGATAGGCTCTCTGGAGCAGATAAGCTCTCTGAAGCAGCAGATAGGCTCTCTGAAGCAGCAGATAGGCTCTCTGAAGCAGCAGTTAGGCTCTCTACAGCAGAGAGGCTCTCTGAAGCAGCAGAGAGGCTCTCTGAAGCAGCAGATAGGCTCTCTGAAGCAGCAGTTAGGCTCTCTACAGCAGAGAGGCTCTCTGAAGCAGCAGGTAGGCTCTCTGAAGCAGCAGTTAGGCTCTCTGAAGCAGCAGATAGGCTCTCTGAAGCAGCAGATAGGCTCTCTGAAGCAGATAGGCTCTCTGAAGCAGCAGTTAGGCTCTCTGAACCAGCAGATAGGCTCTCTGAAGGAGATAAGCTCTCTGAAGCAGCAGATAGGCTCTCTGAAGCAGCAGATAGGCTCTCTGAAGCAGCAGTTAGGCTCTCTGAAGCAGCAGATAGGCTCTCTGAAGCAGCAGTTAGGCTCTCTGAAGCAGCAGATAGGCTCTCTGAAGCAGATAGGCTGAAGCAGCAGATAGGCTCTCTGAAGCAGCAGTTAGGCTCTCTGAAGCGGCAGATAGGCTCTCTGAAGCAGCAGATAGGCTCTCTGAAGCAGCAGATAGGCTCTCTGAAGCAGCAGATAGGCTCTCTGAAGCAGCAGTTAGGCTCTCTACAGCAGATAGGCTCTCTGAAGCAGCAGTTAGGCTCTCTGAAGCAGCAGATAGGCTCTCTGAAGCAGCAGATAGGCTCTCTGAAGCAGCAGATAGGCTCTCTGAAGCAGCAGTTAGGCTCTCTGAAGCAGCAGTTAGTCTCTCTGAAGCAGCAGATAGGCTCTCTGAAGCAGCAGTTAGGCTCTCTGAAGCAGCAGATAGGCTTTCTGAAGCAGCAGATAGACTCTCTGAAGCAGCAGATAGGCTCTCTGAAGCAGCAGTTAGGCTCTCTGAAGCAGATAGGCTCTCTGAAGCAGCAGACAGGCTCTCTGAAGCAGCAGATAGGCTCTCTGAAGCAGCAGATAGGCTCTCTGAAGCGGCAGATAGGCTCTCTGAAGCAGCAGATAGGCTCTCTGAAGCAGCAGATAGGCTCTCTGAAGCAGCAGTTAGGCTCTCTACAGCAGATAGGCTCTCTGAAGCAGCAGATAGGCTCTCTGAAGCAGCAGATAGGCTCTCTGAAGCAGCAGATAGTCTCTCTGAAGCAGCAGATAGGCTCTCTGAAGCAGCAGATAGGCTCTCTGAAGCAGCAGATAAGCTCTCTGAAGCAGATAGGCTCTCTGAAGCAGCAGATAGGCTCTCTGAAGCAGCAGTTAGGCTCTCTACAGCAGATAGGCTCTCTGAAGCAGCAGTTAGGCTCTCTGAAGCAGCAGATAGGCTCTCTGAAGCAGCAGATAGGCTCTCTGAAGCAGCAGATAGGCTCTCTGAAGCAGCAGATAGGCTCTCTGAAGCAGCAGATAAGCTCTCTGAAGCAGATAGGCTCTCTGAAGCAGCAGATAGGCTCTCTGAAGCAGCAGTTAGGCTCTCTACAGCAGATAGGCTCTCTGAAGCAGCAGTTAGGCTCTCTGAAGCAGCAGATAGGCTCTCTGAAGCAGCAGATAGGCTCTCTGAAGCAGCAGTTAGGCTCTCTGAAGCAGCAGATAGTCTCTCTGAAGCAGCAGATAGGCTCTCTGAAGCAGCAGTTAGGCTCTCTGAAGCAGCAGATAGGCTCTCTGAAGCAGCAGATATGCTCTCTGAAGCAGCAGATAAGCTCTCTGAAGCAGATAGGCTCTCTGAAGCAGCAGATATGCTCTCTGAAGCAGCAGTTAGGCTCTCTGAAGCAGCAGATAGGCTCTCTGAAGCAGCAGTTAGGCTCTCTGAAGCAGTTAGGCTCTCTGAAGCAGCAGATAGGCTATATGAAGCAGCAGATAGGCTCTCTGAAGCAGCAGTTAGGCTCTCTGAAGCAGCAGATAGGCTCTCTGAAGCAGCAGATAGGCTCTCTGAAGCAGCAGTTAGGCTCTCTGAAGCAGCAGTTAGGCTCTCTGAAGCAGCAGATAGGCTCTCTGAAGCAGCAGATAGGCTCTCTGAAGCAGCAGTTAGGCTCTCTGAAGCAGCAGATAGGCTCTCTGAAGCAGATAGGCTCTCTGAAGCAGCAGATAGGCTCTCTGAAGCAGCAGTTAGGCTCTCTGAAGCAGATAGGCTCTCTGAAGCAGCAGTTAGGCTCTCTGAACCAGCAGATAGGCTCTCTGAAGCAGATAGGCTCTCTGAAGCAGCAGATAGGCTCTCTGAAGCAGCAGATAGGCTCTCTGAAGCAGCAGTTAGGCTCTCTGAAGCAGCAGATAGGCTCTCTGAAGCAGCAGATAGGCTCTCTGAAGCAGCAGTTAGGCTCTCTGAAGCAGATAGGCTCTCTGAAGCAGCAGTTAGGCTCTCTGAAGCAGATAGGCTCTCTGAAGCAGCAGTTAGGCTCTCTGAAGCAGCAGTTAGGCTCTCTGAAGCAGCAGTTAGGCTCTCTGAAGCAGCAGATAGGCTCTCTGAAGCAGATAGGCTCTCTGAAGCAGCAGATAGGCTCTCTGAAGCAGCAGATAGGCTCTCTGAAGCAGCAGTTAGTCTCTCTGAAGCAGCAGTTAGGCTCTCTGAAGCAGCAGATAGGCTCTCTGAAGCAGATAGGCTCTCTGAAGCAGCAGATAGGCTCTCTGAAGCAGCAGATAGGCTCTCTGAAGCAGCAGTTAGGCTCTCTGAAGCAGCAGTTAGGCTCTCTGAAGCAGCAGTTAGGCTCTCTGAAGCAGCAGATAGGCTCTCTGAAGCAGCAGATAGGCTCTCTGAAGCAGCAGTTAGGCTCTCTGAAGCAGCAGATAGGCTCTCTGAAGCAGCAGATAGGCTCTCTGAAGCAGCAGATAGGCTCTCTGAAGCAGCAGATAGGCTCTCTGAAGCAGCAGTTAGGCTCTCTGAAGCAGCAGATAGGCTCTCTGAAGCGGCAGATAGGCTCTCTGAAGCAGCAGATAGGCTCTCTGAAGCAGCAGATAGGCTCTCTGAAGCAGATAGGCTCTCTGAAGCAGCAGATAGGCTCTCTGAAGCAGATAGGCTCTCTGAAGCAGCAGAGAGGCTCTCTGAAGCAGCAGATAGGCTCTCTGAAGCAGCAGTTAGGCTCTCTGAAGCAGCAGATAGTCTCTCTGAAGCAGCAGATAGGCTCTCTGAAGCAGCAGTTAGGCTCTCTGAAGCAGCAGATAGGCTCTCTGAAGCAGCAGATATGCTCTCTGAAGCAGCAGATAAGCTCTCTGAAGCAGATAGGCTCTCTGAAGCAGCAGATAGGCTCTCTGAAGCAGCAGTTAGGCTCTCTGAAGCAGCAGATAGGCTCTCTGAAGCAGCAGTTAGGCTCTCTGAAGCAGTTAGGCTCTCTGAAGCAGCAGATAGGCTATATGAAGCAGCAGATAGGCTCTCTGAAGCAGCAGATAGGCTCTCTGAAGCAGCAGTTAGGCTCTCTGAAGCAGCAGTTAGGCTCTCTGAAGCAGCAGATAGGCTCTCTGAAGCAGCAGATAGGCTCTCTGAAGCAGCAGTTAGGCTCTCTGAAGCAGCAGATAGGCTCTCTGAAGCAGATAGGCTCTCTGAAGCAGCAGATAGGCTCTCTGAAGCAGCAGTTAGGCTCTCTGAAGCAGATAGGCTCTCTGAAGCAGCAGTTAGGCTCTCTGAACCAGCAGATAGGCTCTCTGAAGCAGATAGGCTCTCTGAAGCAGCAGATAGGCTCTCTGAAGCAGCAGATAGGCTCTCTGAAGCAGCAGTTAGGCTCTCTGAAGCAGCAGATAGGCTCTCTGAAGCAGCAGATAGGCTCTCTGAAGCAGCAGTTAGGCTCTCTGAAGCAGATAGGCTCTCTGAAGCAGCAGTTAGGCTCTCTGAAGCAGATAGGCTCTCTGAAGCAGCAGTTAGGCTCTCTGAAGCAGCAGTTAGGCTCTCTGAAGCAGCAGTTAGGCTCTCTGAAGCAGCAGATAGGCTCTCTGAAGCAGATAGGCTCTCTGAAGCAGCAGATAGGCTCTCTGAAGCAGCAGATAGGCTCTCTGAAGCAGCAGTTAGTCTCTCTGAAGCAGCAGTTAGGCTCTCTGAAGCAGCAGATAGGCTCTCTGAAGCAGATAGGCTCTCTGAAGCAGCAGATAGGCTCTCTGAAGCAGCAGATAGGCTCTCTGAAGCAGCAGTTAGGCTCTCTGAAGCAGCAGTTAGGCTCTCTGAAGCAGCAGTTAGGCTCTCTGAAGCAGCAGATAGGCTCTCTGAAGCAGCAGATAGGCTCTCTGAAGCAGCAGTTAGGCTCTCTGAAGCAGCAGATAGGCTCTCTGAAGCAGCAGATAGGCTCTCTGAAGCAGCAGATAGGCTCTCTGAAGCAGCAGATAGGCTCTCTGAAGCAGCAGTTAGGCTCTCTGAAGCAGCAGATAGGCTCTCTGAAGCGGCAGATAGGCTCTCTGAAGCAGCAGATAGGCTCTCTGAAGCAGCAGATAGGCTCTCTGAAGCAGATAGGCTCTCTGAAGCAGCAGATAGGCTCTCTGAAGCAGATAGGCTCTCTGAAGCAGCAGAGAGGCTCTCTGAAGCAGCAGATAGGCTCTCTGAAGCAGCAGATAGGCTCTCTGAAGCAGCAGTTAGGCTCTCTGAAGCAGATAGGCTCTCTGAAGCAGCAGATAGGCTCTCTGAAGCAGCAGATAGGCTCTCTGAAGCAGCAGTTAGGCTCTCTGAAGCAGCAGTTAGGCTCTCTGAAGCAGATAGGCTCTCTGAAGCAGCAGTTAGGCTCTCTGAAGCAGCAGTTAGGCTCTCTGAAGCAGCAGATAGGCTCTCTGAAGCAGCAGATAGGCTCTCTGAAGCAGCAGATAGGCTCTCTGAAGCAGCAGTTAGGCTCTCTGAAGCAGCAGTTAGGCTCTCTGAAGCAGATAGGCTCTCTGAAGCAGCAGATAGGCTCTCTGAAGCAGCAGACCCCTTGCAAATGGGTGTAGCATTCCCTGAGGGGGAGGAGCTGCGCATTATATGGCTTTTTTTGCTTACCTTGCTTCCTCTAGAACTCCACCCCTCTTTTGCGAACTCCAAAAGGGGTACTGCTGGTTCTGGTGAGGGGAGGTACTGGTGGTTCGTGTGAGGGGAGGTACTGGTGGTTCTGGTGAGGGGAGGTACTGCTGGTTCTGGTGAGGGGAGGTACTGCTGGTTCTGGTGAGGGGAGGTACTGCTGGTTCTGGTGAAGGGAGGTGCTGGTTCTGGTGAGGGGAGGTACTAGTCGTGGAACCTACTGGACATGTGCATATTGGAACCGACGGCGGCGATTGCAGAACCAGTATTGGTTGGATTATAGTGATTGTGGAACGTACTACCTGGAGAAGAGCATCGTTAATACCCACTGTCGTTTGGATTTAACCACCTTGAAGATCTACTTCGGGCTGGCTTCGTGGACCGAAGCTAGCTGGCTATCGTCATTGCTATCGGGCAATTGGATTTCAGTTATTGCTTTGTTGCTGAGCCTTTGGATTACAAGGACTGGATTCTATACGAGAACCCCCTTCTTCTTCAATTGAACAGACTGAGTATCCGAACATTCTTCCTTCCTCCAGAGCTTACATCTCTGGGAGGAAAACCCCTGTCTCCAGCGGTACCAGCGTTTCCCCCTATATTGCCATCCTACGCCAGGCGGCGTTTAGTCTAGTACCCCATCGTAGGAATTATTCATTCCAACTGACGTTTGCTACTGACTGACTTATTCATATTCTTCGCCATACAAGCGCGACCTTAATTCCCATCTCTGTACAATTTGCTGCATAACAATAAATATTCTAAATGATATTTCTTTGTCACCGTGCCGTATTATTCTGAGTGTCTGCCATAATTAACTGTACTTTCTGGCAAGTAATAATAATGATAATTAGCAGTGGTTTAATCTATCACAATCTTTAATACAGTCAGGGTTTTGTAACCCCTCAGTTACAATTGGTCCTTCGAGCCGGAGGGTATCAGTAATCTTAATATCATATTAATAGTGATATGGCCAGCGGCGGACACTCTCCAAACGGCTCTCCCAAACTAGAGCGCCCTAGGCGCAAACGTCAGCCCCCTCCACACCTGGAAGACTACGCTTTCGTTTTACCTCCTAGCTTATCTAAAAAGACTCTAAGCACGGATAAAACTGATAGTTTAAGCATGCCTAATCCTATCGACTTGTCGGCCCCACCAGTAGAGACCCCAGTGGGTTCAAACGAAACTGACTTAGCTCACGGGGGGGAACAAGCGGGACATGACGTGACTATACCCAAAGACAGCGCCACCGGGATAGACCCCGGAGCGCCAAAGGATAAAGACAGCGCCACCGAGATGGACCTCGGAACGCAAGAGACCCAAGAGCGCGCACCCGCGATAGACCTCGGCGCGCACCCAAGAGAAGAGTACCGCGTCTTAGAGATGGACCTCGGGGCGCGGGAGAAAGTAAGAAGCAGCGCTCGAGAGACGGACCTCGGAGCGCGTCAAGAGAACAGGTCACCACCAAGTCCTGTCAGCGCCAGATCACCCCCATTAGTGTCATCCCCCAGCGAGGCTGACCAGAGACTAGCACAAGCCTTGATCGCCACGCTAACAGCATCAACGGAAAGAGACCGTATCCAGGGTGAGCGCGACCGCCTCCAAGCGCAACAACAGAGTGCGCGCGAACAGTCTGCAGTGGAGCGCGACCGCCTCCAAGCGCAACAACAGAGTGCGCGCGAACATTCTGCAGTGGAGCGCGAACGTCTCCAAGCGCAACAACAGAGTGAGCACGAACAGTCTGCACTGGAAAGAGAACGCATCAGACTGGAAGAGAGGCGCCTCCAGGCTGAAGAAAACATTCAGCGAGAACGCGCCAATGCACAGCGCGAAGCGGAGCGAGACCGTCTGCAGGCGCAGATGATAGAGCAATTGATCCAGAGGGCGACCCCCCCCTCCTCCACACGGAGCTCCCGGAGATCATCACGACACGGGTCGAGGGCACCTTCCCCTCTACACGGGACCCAGCCAACAGGAAGAACCTGCCTACGTCGCCGAGCCCCCTCCCCGACCGGTCTATACGGGACCCAGCCAACGGGAAGATCCCGCCTACGTCGCCGAGAAACTAACTAGGAGACTCCAGGACCTAGCGGAGGACGAGGGAGGACATCAAGCCCACCAGCACGAACCTATTTTGGACCAGGAGGCCCAGTACAGCCCCGACTTCAGCCCCGAGCCACTGCGTTACAAACCCCCGACCCAACCCATGGGTGAGTTTAATACACAGTCAGCACCGAGGAGCAGCACCTGGGGGCCCGGCCTCTGGTACCCACCCAGCACTAACCCACGACCACCCGTACGGGGAGACTCGCCCAGGAGGCCTCTCCCCCTACGCGCATCTGTGTCCCAGCCATCCATGGCATCTTACCTTGGAACACCCACGTTCCCAGACTTTACGCGTGAAGACAGAGCACAGTATACGGAACTACGCATGTGTTTAGAGACTATAATGTCCGATGTACACGACGAGTCTTATAAATATGCCATCCTCCTCAAGCACCTTAAAGTGCCCAGAGCGCATAACATAGCGCTGGCATATTCAAACTCAAGAACCCCCTACTCAGATGCTCTGGTGGCCCTCGACGCGCGCTATGGACGCATATGGGATTACGTGATCCAAGAAATACGAGATATCGACCGCCTCCCCCCAGCCAAAGACAATAGAGCACTAGATGACCTCTCTATCAAGGTACAATCCCTTGTGGGGATGCTGGGGTCACAAAAGGAGAAGGGGAGATATGAACTATATGCAAATTCCAACGTGGAGCGGATACTGGAGAAGCTCCCTCCAGCCCGTCAAGAGCGTTTTCGGCGGCAGAAAGACCACCGTGACCCCCACGGCCCAGAACCATCCCTCCTAGACCTGGCTGATTTCCTCGCCAGGGAGGTCAGCAGTCTACGATTAGACACATTCGTGTGGGGTGGCTCTAACCCTAAAGATGGACCGAGGAGGTTCAATGACAACCGCCGGTCCGTGACCGTTATGCACCAGGCCGAGTCAGTGCCGCGGCACAAGAACCATAACACCCCCCCCGCGAAGGGAAAGTGGAAGATTGCCTGCCAGTATTGTGAACATGAACATTGGCTGTCTCAATGTGTCACCTTTAAGAAGTTGACTGCTGACGAAGTGAGTCAGTGGATCAAAGCGAACCGCCGCTGCTTCCGCTGCGCGCGCAGCCACATGGCAGCTGAGTGCCGCCTGAAGAAAAGATGCAGCAAGTGCGACGGCGCCCACCTGGATGTCCTGCACGACAGCAACAAGAGGAGACCCGTACCACAAAGCAGCTCGAGAGTAGATGTCATGTATATAGACCCTGCGAAGAGCGGGAGCTCCCGAGTGCTCTTAAAGGTGGTCCGAGTGCTCCTAAGCTACGAGGACAAGGTCCTGGACACTTACGCCGTCCTCGACGATGGGTCTGAAAAGACTCTCCTCCTCGCTTCCGCCGCAGCCCAGTTGGGCCTGCGGGGTACCGAAGAAACAATGACAATCCGTACTATTTGGCGAGACCTAAAGACCATAAAGGGCGAAAACGTCTCATTCACAATAGCAGCGGTCGAGCAGCCCGAGAAGCGGTACAGCATCACTAATGCCTTCACAAGCCATGACATAGGTCTGTCACGTTATACCTACCCCATCCCACAACTGATGGAGAAATACGTGCACCTACGCCGACTGCCTATACCGTTCATCGACGGCGCCACCCCGACCCTGCTCATAGGCTCCGACCACGCAGACCTCATCGTCCCAACGGACGCGGTCCACATCGGACCCAGAGGCTGCCCAGCCGCGGTCAAGACCCGCCTGGGTTGGACGCTACAAGGCCCCCTCTCCGGGTCTTCCAACCGACCGACGGCCACACGCTGCCTCTACACGAGGGTAAGCGACAACGACACCACCCTCTTGCAGCACGTCGAGAGACTATGGACATTAGACTCGATGCCCTTCAAGAACGAACGGAAACTAGTTCGCCCCAAGGAAGACAAGTATGCCATAGCTCTCCTCGAGCAGAAGACAAAGAGGGTCGAGGTCGACGGAGTGATGAGATACGCAACTCCACTCTTGAGGCGAGAGGGGATGCCCACCCTCCACGCATCAAAAGAAGCGACACAACCCTATCTACTGAACACCGAGCGGCGTCTAGCTAAAGACCCCCCTCAAGCAACGATATACCGCGCTGAGATCGACAAACTGATCACAGCGGGACATATAAAGAAAATCGACAATCAAGAGGCAGACCAGACGACTGAATCCTGGTACGTGCCCCATCACAAGGTCCACCACAACGGCAAGAACCGCATTGTATTCAACTGCAGTTATCAGATCGGACTACAGAACCTGAATAACTTGCTCCTACCCGGCCCGACACTCGGCCCCTCCCTCCTCGGCGTACTACTACGTTTCCGCCAGGACAAAGTAGCCATCAGCGGCGACATCAAAGGGATGTTCCTACAAGTGCGACTGATGAAGGAAGACAAGCCCCTGCTGCGGTTCCTGTGGAGAGAGAGGATCGACGATGAACAACCCTCCATCTATCAATGGGAGGTCCTCCCCTTCGGCACCACATGCAGCCCATGCTGCGCCACGTTCGCACTACAAAAGCACGTGACCGAAGACCCTGGAGCCGATGAGGTCAGACAAAGCGTAGAGAGGAGTTTCTACGTGGACAACTGCCTACAAAGCGTATCAACGCCAGAAGAAGCCGAAGCCATCCTGCTTAAGCTCCGAGCCTCCCTGATCAAAGGCGGCTTCGACCTTAGGCAATGGGCCAGCAGTGACCCTCAAGTACTTCGCAGCCTCTCCCCAGAGACAAAGGCAGCAAGCAGCGAGACCTGGATGGCGACCACCCCAGGTGAAGCACAGGAAATGACATTGGGCCTCGTCTGGCACTTCAAAACAGACTCGCTCCATTATAAGCACACACCCCTGACCAAGGAGCAGGGAAGGTCGACCCCTCTACCGACTACTCGACGGAGCGTATACAGAACACTCGCAAGCCAATACGACCCACTGGGGTGTATCCTACCTTACACCACTCGGGCGAAGATGCTGGTGCGAGAACTGTGGGACAAGGAGCAGGGCTGGGACGACCCCATACCCAAGCACCTGGCTTCCACCTGGAGAGAGTGGGAGGGAGAACTCAACTCTCTCCAAAATGTGAACATTCGCCGGAGCTACTTCCCACCCACCGTGCGGCTGGATACGTGTCAGATGGACCTGCACGTCTTCAGTGACGCCTCAGAAGTAGCTTACGGTTCGGTGGCTTACTTGAGAGCCCGAGAGGAGGGAGGAGAAGTACACACAGCCTTCGTCCTGGCTCGCTCAAGAATAGCCCCCCGCAAGCAACAATCTATCCCGCGTCTAGAGCTCTGCGCAGCTCTGGTAGGCGCGAAACTCGCCACGCTGATACAACGTGAACTCACCATAACGGTGCGAAAGACAATCCTGTGGTCAGACTCCATGACTGTGCTCACATGGATCCAGTCCGATTCTTGTCGATACAAAGTCTTCGTCGGAGTCCGAGTCACCGAGATTCAAGACTTGGTAGGATCAGCGTGCTGGAGGTACGTTGACACCAAGCAGAACCCAGCAGATGTCATCACACGGGGGATGTCCCTAGACGACCTCACACGTCCTAAAATTTAAAGTGACGGTCCTGAGTTCCTCAAGCTCCCGGAGGAGGAGTGGCCTACCCCCACACCACGGGAGGCGAGTCAAGAGGAGGCAGAGATCAAGAAGTCTATGTTCTGCGGGCTGACGCACGCCCCAGCTCCAACGGACCCTAACATAGACGACTGCTTAACCCTTGAGAGTGCTCAGAAAAGGACATTCTTGTGGCACCACCCTGAGGTTCCCCCCACCACAGACATTGACGCATCGAACTACGCAGAGGCAGCACTCCTTCTGCTACAGAGAGCCCAAAGAGACTCATTTCCAGACGAGCTAGACTGCCTGCAAGGGGGAAAGCCAATCCCCTCAGACAGCCGACTGCTCACTTTGGCCCCCGAGCTCGACACCCAGCACCTCATCAGGGTGGGTGGTCGTTTGAGACGGGCCCCGGACTTGACGGATGATGTCAAGCATCCTATCGTCCTCAACAGCAGACACAAGATAACCGAGCTGATCATACAGAAGTACGACGAGGATGTGTACCACGCGGGGGCAGAGAGAGTCTTCGCTGAGATCCGACGACGCTACTGGATACTCCAAGGGAGAGAAGCAGTACGTCGCTTCCAACGGACTTGCTTAAACTGTTGCAAGTGGCGAGCACAGCCCAGTATACCTATGATGGCCGACCTGCCTCCCTGCTGCCTCCGACTCGGCGAGAGGGCCTTCCACTCCACGGGCGTGGACTGCTTCGGCCCATTCAACGTCAAGAAAGGAAGAGGGACAGAGAAGAGGTGGGGCATTGTGTACAAGTGTATGACCACCCGAGCTGTTCATATAGAAATCCTTCAGACCATGAGTACGGATTCATTCCTCATGTCCTTCCGGAGATTTCAAGCCTGAAGAGGAATCCCGGCTGTGTTGTTGTCCGATCAAGGGACAAACTTCAAAGGCGGAGAAAGAGAATTGAGAGAGAGCTTCCAGGCTATGGGTGAAGGACTTAAGACCCGCCTCGCTCCCTCTCAGATCAAATTCCGGTTCAACCCCCCGAACGCCCCTCATTTCGGGGGAGCCTGGGAAAGAGAAGTCCGTTCTATAAAGACTGCTCTGTACACCGTGCTTGGGGCCCAGACCGTGGCGGAAGAAGTCCTCACGACAGTCCTCACGGAGATCGAGGGCGTCTTGAACTCGAAGCCCCTCGGCTACGTCTCAAGTGATGTAGCAGACTTCGACCCAGTCACCCCAAACTATCTCTTGATGGGGCGTTTGGACCCTGCCCTTCCACAGGCGGTGTACAGACCTGAGGAGGTGAACGGCCGAAGAATGTGGAGATACAGTCAGGTATTGGCTGACCAGTTTTGGACCAGTTTCCTCCTCCACTATCTACCATCCCTCCAAGCCTGTCAGAAGTGGGTAAAGGACAGGGACAACCTGAAGGTGGACACAGTCGTTATGATCATAGACCAGTCACTACCCGAGCTACGTGGCCGGCCGGACGCGTAAGCAAAGTGATTACTGGTGCTGATGGGAAAGTCAGAGCGGCAGAAGTCATAGTCCAAGGGCGGACTTACACCCGACCCGTGGCGAAGCTGATAGAGTTGCCGGAGCTCCCTGACTCCCCTGATGACGACCATGACCCACTGACTTTGTAGATTGCCCTACTCCTCACAACAAGTATTGAGCAGTTGATTGGACTATTAATCTGTCTCCCTTAAACTAATTAGGTGCGGACTAATTAGGAGGCGGCTGTTGTGAAGGGCCAGATTAAAAGCTGAGAATCTACGTTTATTGTTTTATATACCTTGTATATTATTTATATATACAATTTATATCCCTTTAAGCCTGTGTTTGAATCCTAGTAATATTCACTTTCCTCATTGGATAACGTTCTCGGCGCCAGACGGCGCGCCCCTAAAGTCAGGTTCAAAGGCGAGCCCAGGCATGTTGGAGCATGCCTGGAGACGGCGCATTGATTCGAGACGAGAACTGAGGTTTGGCACTAGAAAGCCACTTAAGTATATATATCGCGGCAGGTGCGAACAGCAGTGTGCGTTCGTTCGGTAAAACAGTGAAGTGCAAGCAGTTCGTCTAAACAGAGTGTTGAGAACCACGTGCGAAGTGAATAGTAAAAGTGTCAGAGTTAATGCAGTAACGTCAAGTTCGACTTAGCTTAATGTGAAGTAAAGAGTCGTTATTTATTGTGCATCGTGCCAACAGCAGTTCGTTCGTGTGCAGCATTACCCAGCAGTTCGTTCGTTTAGTAGCTAGTGGAACCTTAGCCAGTGTGCGTGGACTAAATACATTGGTGCCAGTACACGAGGAGGGCCTAGTCGTAGAACCTACTGGACATGTGCATATTGGAACCAACAGCGGCGATTGCAGAACCAGTATTGGTTGGATTATAGTGATTGTGGAACGTACTACCTGGAGAAGAGCATCGTTAATACCCACTGTCGTTTGGATTTAACCACCTTGAAGATCTACTTCGGGCTGGCTTCGTGGACCGAAGCTAGCTGGCTATCGTCATTGCTATCGGGCAATTGGATTACAGTTATTGCTTTGTTGCTGAGCCTT
This sequence comes from Notolepis coatsorum, assembly GCF_963971535.1. Taxonomy (NCBI): domain Eukaryota; kingdom Metazoa; phylum Chordata; class Actinopteri; order Aulopiformes; family Paralepididae; genus Notolepis; species Notolepis coatsorum. The sequence goes on from NW_028174842.1 coordinate 235,256, forward strand.
TGGATTACAAGGACTGGATTCTATACGAGAACCCCCTTCTTCTTCAATTGAACAGACTGAGTATCCGAACATTCTTCCTTCCTCCAGAGCTTACATCTCTGGGAGGAAAACCCCTGTCTCCAGCGGTACCAGCGTTTCCCCCTATATTGCCATCCTACGCCAGGCGGCGTTTAGTCTAGTACCCCATCGTAGGAATTATTCATTCCAACTGACGTTTGCTACTGACTGACTTATTCATATTCTTCGCCATACAAGCGCGACCTTAATTCCCATCTCTGTACAATTTGCTGCATAACAATAAATATTCTAAATGATATTTCACCGTGCCGTATTATTCTGAGTGTCTGCCATAATTAACTGTACTTTCTGGCAAGTAATAATAATGATAATTAGCAGTGGTTTAATCGATCACAATCTTTAATACAGTCAGGGTTTTGTAACCCCTCAGTTACAACCACGTTACCATATGTAATAATGTAAATCATTGTGTCGTTGTACATATTGTGTACACCGTTAGAAGCTAACGCAGCTTATCATTGTGTCGTTGTACATATTGTGTACACCGTTAGAAGCTAACGCAGCTTAGCCTGGTAGCCAGCATGAATGCCCGATGTAGAAGGCATAGACGCAGGTTGCTTGTTGGCCGGCATGAGTGCCCGATTTGGGGTGGTTCTCTCCTCTTTGTGTGCCTTTGTCCTTGCGGGTGTTTTGCCGGGGTAGCTTGTGGACGCCACAATAGTGGTGGGCGTAGGGTGTTTGAGCTTGTAGCGCTAGTTAGCTCATAGCTACCCAGCTTGTTAGCCTTGTAGCCTAGTTAGCTCGCAGCTATCGTTAGCTTCTAACGCAACGGTGTATACACAATATGTACAACGACACAATGATCAAACACCTTATAAATACTATTGTCATGTCCATAAGTTCCCTGGCAGAATACTTGTGAGGACGCGGGTATACAAGGAGGAGAGAACCATTTTAAATCGGGTATACACCGTTGCGTTAGAAGCTAACGATAGCTGCGAGCTAACTAGGCTACAAGGCTAACAAGCTGGGTAGCTATGAGCTAACTAGCGCTACAAGCTCAAACACCCTACGCCCAACACTCTTGTCGCGTCCACAAGCTCCCCCGGCAAAACACCCGCAAGGACAAAGGCACACAAAGAGGAGAGAACCACCCCAAATCGGGCACTCATGCCGGCCAACAAGCGGACCTGCGTCTATGCCTTCTACATCGGGCATTCATGCTGGCTACCAGGCTAAGCTGCGTTAGCTTCTAACGGTGTACACAATATGTACAACGACACAATGATAAGCTGCGTTAGCAACGGTGTACACAATATGTACAACGACACAATGATAAGCTGTGTTAGCTTCTAACGGTGTACACAATATGTACAACGACACAATGATTTACATTATTACATATGGTAACGTGGTTGTGGCTTTTACAAATAGTGGTTAGCGTTAGAGATGGATGGCTATGATCACGGAGCAATATACGGAGCAATAGTGCTGTTAGGTGAAACAGAAGCTGGTGTGTGACTCTCAGGCGTAAGCGGCGTAAGGGGGGCGTGCCAGCGTAGGGTCACGTGGGCTTAGTGGCCAATCAGGCCAACCCCGGAAATCAAATCCGTCGCGGAACTGGTACACGCGTCCTGTATGGTCTATGTGTGGCTGTGGAGTGAGTCTGTCTGTGTGTCTGTATGGTATCAGGTCTGCTCCTGGAGGTGCCCTGCTCTGCCTCCTGTCTCGGCCGAGTGTCTCAAACTGTTATTAGACAAGATAAGCAAAAATCGGAATGGGATCTTTACAGGTTTTTAGTTTTAGGGGTGGGAAAGCTGGTGGGTGGGGATTGGACGTTGTGGACAGCGACTCCCACAGGTCGGTTGGTGCGCCTGTACAGCAGAATCAGGAAGCAACAGGGGCAGCGTGAGCCTCCCATGCGTTACTCCTCGCCACTGAGAGATTGCGCTGTACAGGTGAAAAGATGCGATAGCTGCCTCCTCGTGTACCGAAGGGGACACGTGATGCAAGGCTTGGTCCTCACTGCAGCCGACCAGTGGGAGGCATAGTCTAGCAACGTTCGAGACAGGGGAGGGGAGAATTGAAGGTAGAATTGGCAAAGCGAAATTGGGATGGGAGAAAAATAGTAAAATAAGGAGAAAAAGTGGATAAAAAAAAAACATGTACATTTTGAACTTGGAACTATTATGCAACTGCAATAAAATGTGTGAACCTTTTAGATTTATTCTTCTTAGGCTCCTTTTTACTCACTTTTGTATTTGACCTTGGTGGTTGACCTTGAAGCAGGTAGAATTCTACTTCCGGCCTGTAAGCGGTCGTGTGTTCATTGTCTTGCTCACCCTGGGCGGTACTTACCTGCACTGCACATAGTCCTTTACTATATCTATATCTGTACATATCCTACTCTTACTAGTTACACTGCTGGCCAGTAGTCATCATACTGTTTTTATTTATTATACTACAACCCTGTACATACATCTGATTAGCACTACAGTTTAACCACCTGTACATTGTATATTGCTGTTGCACTTTACTGCTACATTTGCACTCTGGTTGGACGCCAAACTTATGTTCGTTGTACTTGTGCTGTATAATGACGATACATTTTAATCTAATCTAATCTATTCGTTAGACATCGTTGATGCCCTGTTGTCTCTGCTTACCTGTTATGCTTTTCTTTGATTTTAATTTGTATTATCACAATAGTTTTTTATGATTATTACTATTATTACTCCCTAATTGTATTAATTTTCAGAAGCGTTGCCCACTTCAATACCTAGTGCACGTCTGGCTCATCCTATAGTTAGGATGGTCTCTCATTGAAATAACCATCTCAGCTTCTTCCCTTTTCTTTTCTTTTTTTCAACCGGTTAAGCCTGTAGGTCCCCCAATTGGGGGACCGGACCCTGCTTTTCTTTATCATGAATCGATCAATAGAGACCGTATTAGATCCCCAATTATCATATCATGGGTATCATTGGAAAGCCACACGCATTGGCTACAACCCTGTCCAAAATGTTTCGAGATCGCCAAATGATTGACGGAGCTAGAGCCCCCGGAGGTCGGGGGTGGTAATGTGTACTTTGGCGCACGCCTCACATATCGGCATGTAACCGCTGAAAGGGCAATTAACAGGCAACAAATAGGGCTATAATTCTATCTATATATTGTATTAAAAGAAATGCACACCCGAGCCGCTAGAGGTCAGAAAAGTGGCGCGTCGCGAATCGTCCTCATGAGGGCCCACATGTGGGCCCATGGATGTTAACACTTTCTTCGCCAGGCTTATGTACATCATTATACCCCTCTCTGCCAGCTCTATTTGTCTATGGAGAAGTTCCCCTTCTTTGCAGGGCTATAACCTTATAAATTGTATTGCTAAATTGACATTACTATGGCCCATTCAACGTCAATTATCTATCGTTCAGGACGTAGGAACGTTATACTTTTTCATTCACATATTCATACTAAAATACGGTCTAAAGTATAAATATGTTTTTATCGTTTTCTGCAGCTTTCTCCAGAACGTGATTCATAGCCCTAAATGCATTATATTGATGATCAAATACAGTTTGATAGCGATCTGCGCGAGATAAAAAATTTCAAATGGACGTGCTTCTAGAAGTTACTACTTATCATCTGATGTTGACCGGATGGGGGAGGGGGGGTCGTTTATAATTCCGTGGCCAACGTTAGATGATTCATCTAGTGTGGGTGATATGATCATTAGAGCAGTTTATATCGAACACGTTAAAAAAAACGCTGAAACTCACCGTAGCTTCCTCGTAGCGTTGGGCGATGAGCGTGGAGTAAAAATATTCCTATTATGGGGATGTTGAAATATGCGATCCATCTCCAGGTTGTATAATAGTATATACGTCCAAATCATGTTGTTTATCGAGTTATTGGTAACGGATTGCTATCCATTGTGTCTAGCTCGAGTCCCGGGACTATTAGCGAGTGATCGGACCGAATTGGAATGAGCACCAGCTTCCGTTTCCGGTTTGGGCGATCCGCCGATCGGCCACCAGATGGCGCTCTTGAACTGTTGGAGAGTTGAGAGGGGATCAACAGTAGATCTCAAGTCTCCGGGGGAGAAATATGATTGCGATCACAGATTTTTGAAATATTGATCTCAATGACGTGTTACGCCGTCATTGGCAGAATTAGCATGGCGGGGAATGACGAGTTTAGGCATCCTTGGCAGAGAAAGTGTTAAGAGATTTATTTATTTTTTGCCAAGAGTAAAGACCATAACCCTATCAAAACAGCAGTCAAAGTGTATATTTACCGATGTTTTGTAAGATTTACCGAAAATAAGAATTTATCGTAAAAATGCTAATTATATCTCTTTTATCATAAAACATTGAGGAAATGACTAAATCCAGATTTAACCCTGCCATTGGAAAGAGGAGCATTTTCCCTATCCATAGATGTATAATTTGACCATAATAAGGTCAAGTTCAAGGTCAAATATGAATTTATAATTAAAATCGATTATCATTTATTACTGTATATCTGCAAATGCTTCTGTTTAATCATCTTCCCTTTATTCATTTGCTTAGATTTGTTTTACACTTTATCTCAAGAAGGTGCTGAATGAGCTCAGTGAGCGAGCTCGGTTTGCTCACAATTGTTATTCACTGGCACAGATCATTCATATTCTCCCTTTTACTCAAGCCTAGTAACAGACACAATATTTCCGACACTGGAAATACATACCTCCAGGTCCCTAGATGTTCCTAGATACCAAGAACATGCAAATTGGCCTTGTAGAAGTGGAGCAATCTTCCATTTACTTAGGCATGTACCTTTAGGCGAGATTTCTGAAAATAGGGCTACAGCTTAACAGGTTATGGTAAATCTTGCGTGAAAACCCTTTTTTCTTGATTTTTTTATGTTTTTATACGATTTATTTGTATATGTTTGAGATAAATAAATCAAATGAATCAAATTTGTTTCCATTTTTGACAAACAGAAAAGTTAGAACTCAATAACCCAGGGGCGGTCAGGTGGCGTAGCAAAGATTGCGTTCGTCACCAAACGCCGGAGACGCTGGATTCGCCTGTTCGAATCCAGCTCACAGCTCCGGCGTTGTCACCAGCTTGGCTGGCCGTTCACACTAATACAATTGGCAGTATTAGAGGGTGGGAAAGCTGGCGGGGTGGGTCCGGGTCGTTGTAAACAGCGACTCATACAGTTCGGTCGGGGCACCTGCTCAGCGCAGATAGGATCTAAGGGGGGTAGTGTGATCTTTCCACACATTACACCCTCTCAGTGAGAGTCTGCGCTGCCAGGTGAAAAGAAGCGGTTGATTGGCTAGACGTTTCCACAGGGAAAACAGGGAACAATATGAATGCACAGGAACATAGAGCCACAGTAACAGACAACAAAAACACAGGAGCCAGTAGGGGAGGGGAGGCAGAGAGGGTAGGGTAGGGGGGAGGGAAGGCGCCATTACATTAGATTCTAATTGAAAAATAAACCTCTGTTTATTCGGTAATACATTCCATCAAATTTCTATCCGTTCAGTGACGGATCAATGTAGCCGCAATGTTTTCATGCATTTCTCTATGACCGCACATTACATGATATGACCATCAAATTTAACATTTGGCATGTAAAATAGAATCTGGTCTGCCACGTTGACTGGCCAAAATAATTGCTAGCAGAAACCCTGGTGAGAAGCACCCTATTGGACACATTTAGCAACATCGTTGTTTTAGCTGATAGCAGCTCACAGCCCGTTTATCAGCATGTCAAGTGTCTGTAGGTTATCTTGAATGGGGGTAAATGGCTCAAAGGAGACAGAAAACTATATCATTAATTGGGTTTGTTGTTCTTGGAATTAGATAATCAGGAGAGTGAAGGCTCCAACTTTGCTTGCATTGTGAGGCCCCATCATCGATTTCCCCTCTCTGGCTTCTCGCTGTGAATTTGCTTCAGGAGCACATTTTTGTTTTCATTTCCTGGCTGAATGGTGAGACACAGTCTGGGCGGCAATCCTTTAATTAATCTGCCCAATCAATGGCTGATGCCTTGGGCGCCTGCAGAGAATCAGTGTATATTCAAAGCAACACTTGTTGTTCAGTGAGAGACGTCCAAACAATCTGTGTGTGTGTGTGTGTGTGTGTGTGTGTGTGTGTGTGTGTGTGTGTGTGTGTGTGTGTGTGTGTGTGTGTGTGTGTGTGTGTGTGTGTGTGTGTGTGTGTGTGTGTGTGTGTGTGTGTGTGTGTGTGTGTGTGTGTGTGTGTGTGTGTGTGTGTGTGTGTGTGTGTGGGTGTGTGTGTGTGTGTGTGCGTGCGTGCGTGCGTGCGTGCGTGTGTTTGAGAGAGAGAGAGAGAGAGAAGGAGAGTGTGTGAGAGAGAGGGGGGAGAGAGTGAGTGTGTGTGTGAGAGAGAGGGAGAGAGAGGGTGAGTGTGTGGGAGAGAGAGGGAGAGAGGGAGTGTCTGTGAGAGAGAGAGAGGGTGAGTGTGTGGGAGAGAAAGGGGGGAGAGAGAGAGGGGGTGGGAGAGAAATAGAGAGGGAGGGAGAGAGTGTGTGTGAGAGAGAGGGGGAGAGAAAAGACCAGATTAAGAATTCAGAGGCCTCTGGGACATCTCTGAGCTCTCTGACCTGACTGCAGTAATGGCTAGGGATGGGTACCGAATTCGGTACTTTTGAGGTACCGAACCGAAACACGTCGGTACTACCGAGTATCGATTCAAGTGAGATACCAACACATTTTATTTTTATTTTTTTTTACCTTTTTCCTTTTCATGTCAACGTTCACACGCACTATATATGCTTACCTAGGATTTGACTTGATTCAACAACAAAGCAGTCGGAGCAATGGCAAGCCGAAAACTGTCGAAATTGTAGTTATTTGAAGTTTGGATTTTTTTCCGACTGAGGTAGGTACATTTAATTTTTTTAGACTAAAGTACCGAAAAAAGGTACCGTTGGGTACCGGTATCGATTCACAGCTACCGGTACCGGTACCGTATCAGTTCAAATGTGAAAGGTACCCATCCCTAGCTTAAGAATATAATTATCCAATCAAAATAGGCTATTTGAGTTTAAAAAAGACGGGTAGTGAGACGGAGCGCACTTGATTGATTGGCGTTCCACATTGTGTTGACAGCCTTGAAATCCAATCAGAGATTGGCCCCAGCTAAACCTACGGACTTGCAGCTAGACCCTATTGACTGTGGCATCCAATATCCATCTAATGTTCTAGATTTTTCTGTCATCATCTCACCACTGAGACTGACTGTGTGCAATTTGCCTTGAAAGAGACTGACATCGAGAATAAGATCTATATTCAATTGTTCATGAACTTATTGTGCATCGTTTGATGATATATATATATTTTTTTATCTCAGTTGAAGTAGTGTAATTAACCTGAACGTGCCGTCTTGGCTAACTTGTTGTGCTAACGTGAGCTAATAGCTAAGTCATCGAAACGTTCACCCAGAGGAAGAAGAAGAAGAAGAAGAAGAGGAAGATGGGATATGTGCCCACAGCTTTGATGAGTGCACTGCTTTGGCAATCGCTTGGGTGACTGTCTGAGTGACCACCTGTCGGAGTCGGAGTCCCGAAAATGGAACGTACGTGTGTCACGCATCAACAGAACAATGTTTAGTGGATTTCGACAGCATCCTCACGCAAATGAAGGATTCAAAAGGCTTGCACATCGCAGTCACGGAAGGGGCTACCTGATTTGCAACTGTTTGCAAGCAGACGAGGTCATTGAACGTTTCATCAGAAAATATCGAAGGATGGATTTAATTTACAAGTGATCAGATGGGAGGGACTCTATTTCCTCGTAAGAAGTACATCAAATGGTGAGTGATTTAAAATATATATATATATTGGCCGTTGCATCCAGTGTGTCAGTGACGTG
>NW_028174842.1:243361-282674 GCF_963971535.1 Notolepis coatsorum
CCCCTGCGCTTTGCCGGGGCGTCGGATTCACATTAGTTACAGCAGAGATAGAAGCATGTATGAATCTGTACCTCTCAGCCACTGGGGTATAACCTTATTATCTTAACACCCAGCCATGTGTCATATAGGAAGCATGGGGTGGTGGGTGTGGAGGAGGGACATGGGGTGGTGGGTGTGGAGGAGGGACATGGGGTGGTGGGGGTGGAGGAGGGACATGGGGTGGTGGGGGTGGAGGAGGGACATGGGGTGGTGGGGTGGAGGAGGGACATGGGGTGGTGGGTGTGGAGGAGGGACATGGGGTGGTGGGGGTGGAGGAGGGACATGGGGTGGTGGGGGTGGAGGAGGGACATGGGGTGGTGGGGGTGGAGGAGGGACATGGGGTGGTGGGGTGGAGGAGGGACATGGGGTGGTGGGGGGGGCGGGTGGTGGAGGAGGGACATGGGGTGGTGGGGGGCAAGTGGTCGGGGTGGAGGAGGGACCCACACACACACACATACACACACACACACACACACACACACACACACACACACACACACACACACACACACACACACGCACACACACACACACACACACACACACACACACATACGCAGGATCTCCTCCACCATTTGAATGTGAACAATTCCGGGGTCCCCTGTCAGCCTGTCCATGTCAAAAGCCCACTTTCATATTGACTTCATTCTGAGGGGGGTAGGGGGGAACGGGTGCGAGGGGCATGAGGGGTGGGGGGAGTGGGGGGGGGGGGCGGTGTTGCTGTCAGCGACTCCAAACGGCCATGTTTGTAAAAGAGAGAAAAAAAAAAAAGGCAATCACATCAATTTGATTGAAGAGCTGTTTAGAATGCAAAGAGAGCTTCATCACTGAGTGTGTTTCCGGATGAGCACTTCTCTCTATTCCCCTTGGCTGCTCTGGCAGGCCCCCCCCCCCCCCCCCCGCCCGCACTCATTACATGTTGCCTGAAACGTCAGAATGGAGATGAATTGGGACAGGGGACAGAGTTGGGGCTATAGCTATAGTCTTTTTATTTTGTGGAATGCACCAATTATTATAGGAATACTATAGAGAATGACAATAGAAAGATGTATAACCACAGGAATAGACCAGTGATTCACTATAGAAACATAATATACTGTAACAACATGAATACTAGTGATTCACCATACATTTCTATATTACTTCACTACAGAAATACTATGGTGAATCATATTTCTGCGGTACATCTAGTGTGTGTGTGTGTGTGTGTATAAAAAAAGATAAATCACAGTAATACTATAGGTTTTTACTATGGTTAATATTCGTACGGGTTGTGTTCAGAGACTCATCTACGTGAAGGATAGTGAGGTCAGCAGGAGATGAACCGCGACGAGCCGACGCCCCCACCCGTCCCCGAAGCAGCACAGCACGAAATAAAGGGCCTCTGGTTTCTTTGGCACTCATGCTATATTTCCATGTTAGGGAGCCCCTGTCTCTGACCGCACCGCTGGTGTATTTATGAGAGTCTGCACAGCTGTTCACTCAGAGGTTACCAACGCGCTCACGTTTTATATGTATGTGATTCATGTCCCTTTTTCTTAAGAATTCCCTCTGACCCCCTCCTCTCCCTATCTCTCTTCACCTCTCTCCCTCTCTCCTCCTCTTCCTCTCTCTATCTCGCTTTATCTCTCTCCCTCTCTTCTCCCCTCTCTCTCTCTCTCTCTCTCTCCCCTCTCCCACTCTCTCTCCCTCTCTCTCTCTCTCTCTCTCTCTCTCTCTCTCTCTCTCTCTCTCTCTCTCTCTCTCTCTCTCTCTCTCTCTCTATCTCTCTCTCTCTCTCTCTATCTCTCTCCTCCTCTCCATCTCTCTCTTTCTATCTATCTATCTCTTTCTCTCCATTGCTCTCTTTCACTCTCATTCTCTATCTATCTCTTGCTCTCTCTCCCCCTCCCTATCTCTCATTCTTTCTCTCTCCCTCTCTCTCTCTCTCTCTCTCTCTCTCTCTCTCTCTCTCTCTCTCTCTCTCTCTCTCTCTCTCTCTCTCTCTCTCTCTCTCTCTCTCTCTCTCTCTCTCTCTCTCTCTCTCTCTTTTTCTCTCCATCACTCTCTTTCACTCTCATTCTCTATCTATCTCTTGCTCTCCTCCCCCTCCCTATCTCTCTCATTCTTTATTTCTCTCTCTCTCTCTCTCTCTCTCTCCCTCCCGCCTTCCCTCCCTCCCTCTCTCTTTCCTCCTCCTGAAGCCAGATGTTTTTGGGGGGCTACATTCTCAACAGAGTGGTAATTGAGTGAGTGCGAGTCTTGTTGAAATGTAGGACAAGACAAGGGTGGGCGGGAGATTGGTGGTCAGTACCGTCCGTCGTCCCCTAACCCAGTCCGTGAGCACCGGAGGTACCGTCGTCCCCTAACCCAGTCCGTGAGCACCGGAGGTACCGCCGTCCCCTAACCCAGTCCGTGAGCACCGGAGGGTAACCGAAGGAACCAGGATAATTGTCAAAGCCACCAGGCCCCGAAAGGTATAGACAACAGAATGAAATCTATCATTTAACTTTGCATACTCTGGTGGCCAATGCCTTTACTATGGGGGAATGGAAAATAAAGGGGACATGTTGAAATAAATGGAACAGTAAATGGAGCAGTTCCCAAAAAGTGGGGCGCGCCCCCTTGAGGGGTCCAGGCGAACTACAGGGGAGATGGAGGGTTCTATGGTTGATCCTACTAGTCAAGTGTAATGCTGGCACAGCGCTAACACAGTGTGAAAGACCTGTAAACCAACACCACTGATTGGTTGCCGTTGCCATCACACAAAATCAGTTGTATCACCCGTGGCAGTGAGCTAGCTAGCTGACGCTACGTTAGCTATCCAACCAGGGAGAGAAAAAACTTTACTGAGATCGAAAATATTTTTCTTGCTAATTGAAAGTGGTTATCTTACTATGAAATCCAATAAATGCAGAACATTGTTCGAATGAAAAGAGACCAGTAGAAAAAAATACTAAATAGATTTAAACGTGTGAAACCTGACTACACTAATACCTGTACATTTGTAGAGAAAGAAGAACTTGTTTTGACTACACTAACTGACACAAGAATGAAGATGGAGGATGCAGAAGACAAGGAACAGAGATTTATATACCGGTTGAACAAACAAATTGTATTTATAAAATGGCATGCAAATGTCTCGATTCTGATTGGCTGAAACAGTCAAGTTAAACGTGGGTATTTGTTATAACCCCCGCTCGTGATCCCAGGACCCGCCCACAACCGAATTACAATCAATCTGTCGTGCGAGTTTTTAGAACTGAAAGCAAGATGGCGGACAATAACCTTACGAATGGATATGTTGAAAGCAGTGGAGGCTGCTGACCAAATTTTTAGGTGAAGCACAAATTATTATAGTATATTATATATTAAATTATATTTTTAAAACATCCCCCACTGTGTGTCAGTGGTCAGTGGACACAGATGAAAACATATTAGCATTAGGTGACAGCGGACCTGACCAGATGAAAACATATTAGGTGACAGCGCACCTGACCAGATGAAATCATATTAGGTGACAGCGCACCTGACCAGATGAAATCATATTAGGTGACAGCGCACCTGACCAGATCAAAACATATTAGGTGACAGCGCACCTGATCAGATCAAAACATATTAGGTGACAGCGCACCTGACCAGATCAAAACATATTAGGTGAAGGTGACAAGGAAGCCACAGACTCATACCCCCCCGACACTCAACTAACCGCCTCGGACAGTCCTTCATACCAGTGGCCATCAGGCTCCACAACAGTGGGCAGGGACTGCTGCCAGACATCGACCTAGAACTAATAGGAACCCAAGTAGGACAATAACACTACCTTATGCATACTGCACCTTATGTGGATACTGTGATACTGTGAATAATGAATAATGAATAATGTATATTTCAGTTAGTTAGATAGTAAATTATAACACTACCTTATGCATACTGCACCTTATGTGACACTGTGAAAATATATTTCAGTTAGTTAGATAGTAAATTATATTGACCTATTTGTTTACACTGCTTGTGTTGTTTTCACTACCTGTACCCCCACCCCTTCCCCCATGCTGCTATGATGCCTGAATTTCCCCAAGGGGATCAATAAAGGAATATCTTATCTTAAAAGGAAAGATGAAATTACCTACCTGGGTTCCATCCTATAGAGGCAAATCTTTCCTGTGACAAAATGGGATCCAATGTAATAAAACTAAGTCAACCAACAAACTAGATTCATGTACCGGATCTCCTCTCTGGTAAACAAGAATACCTTGAAGACTCTAACAGGAGAACTCATTCAAGGGTACTACGACTATGCTTGCACCTCATGGTACCAAAGCACCTCAAAGGCACTAAAAACAAGATTACAAACATCACAAACCAAACTGGTCAGACTACTGCTTGACCTTACTCCTAAAACCCACCTCACCCCTGCCCACTTTGACAACCTAGGATGGCTTAGAGTAGACGACAGAGTACAGCAACTTGCAATGGGCCTGGTCTACAAGATACACTACACCACTAAGATACCCATGTGCATGTCGAAATACTTCCCAAAGGTCAGTGAATACCACGACCACAACACCAGAGGGAGTTCCACAAATCATGTTCAACCCAGATAAAATAATTTAAAAAGTAAAAAAAAAAAATTATAACTTTTTTTTAATAAAAGAAAAATCGTCATAACTTAGAAATGAGATTGCATAGGTCTATGAATCGATATCGCGATTCTGTTTCGATTAATTGCCCAGCCCTACAGTGTGTACAGTAAGTTAGCTTGGTGATCATCATTGTGATGTAGGCTAAGCTGGCTAGCTACTGTTAGCATACGAGCTTTTACAAACACTGTAGCCTACTTACTTTTTCATCCACAACTTTTTTTCTGATCCAGATGCATAAGTCCACTTCTTCATGTTGCTCAGTTGCTGGTTTATACTTCGGTCCTAATGTTGGCGCAAAGTTTAATTTAGCCTGCTTTACTGTGTTACAGCTGTACAGCTTACTAAACTATCCTTGCTCTTTCAATGCTGCACACAGTCAAAACAGTCCAGCTGCAGCTCCGTAGGTTAGGTTTAGCTCGGGCCAATCTCAAGTTTCTCAAGTTTCTTTATTAGTTGTCATACAGAAGTACAGAATACTTTTATACAAAATGCTTCTTTCTGTTGCATTTTGTATAAAAGTATTCTGCACTTCTGTATGACAACTAATAAAGAAACTTGAGAAACTTGAGATTGGCCCCAGCTAAACCTAACCTACGGACCTGCAGCTGGACCCGTTTTGACTCTGCAATGCAGCAACCTCTGATTGGATTTTCAAGGCTGCCAATCATATTCAACCTCCGTGTATTGGATGTCAAGGGCTGTCAATCATTCAATCCCCCATTCAATGGCAAGAGTTTAACTGCACAGACCGTGCTTAGATGACGTTAATAGCCTATTTTGATTGGCTATTATTTATTATTTATTTAATCCTGGGTCAACCTGTGCAGCCATCTGCACGAATATACTGCAGTCATTACTGCAGTGCAGGCCTGCTCAGAGCTGGCAATTTTGGCAATTTTTGAAGAAAAAAAAATTCACTGGCATTTCTTTTTACAGAGGAAAACATTTATAATAAAAAAAAATAATAATAATAATAATAATAATAATAAAAAAATATCTATATATATATGTAAATTAATAATAATTATGAGTGAATTTGTGTTTCACGTGTTGTCATAGAGAAACCTCCACTGGTTGAAAGGGTCATAACAACTAAATCAAAAACGATTCTGTCACGGCGAATGTGTTAGTTTCTTACACAATGTTGGATTATGTAATTGGTGGGTCATGAGTCATTGTGGAACAAAATAAATATCGCGTGAATTGATTGATTGATTGATTGATTGCTAATTGTATTAATGTCCGCCTTGTTTCAAACTGGTTAGGCTTAGGCCCTCTTTCGAAGTCGCCCTCTTTCGAAGTCGGTTATGCTTAGAGTTTATCTTTAGAGCAGGGCGATAGACCACCAGCCCTGATTCCAAACTCTAAGCATAACCAACTTCGAAAGAGGGCCTAAGCCTAACCAGTTTGAAACAAGGCGGACATTAATAAAATTTGCAATCAATCAATCAATCAATCAATTCAATAATCCACGCTCACTTAAAACAGCGCACCTCCCATGACATCGGCCATTGTATAAAAGCATTACATCACACGACAGAGTGGGTTATAGACATTAGATCACGCCTATGGGGGTCTAACGACCCTCGGCTGCGCCTCGGGCCTAACAACCACCCATAGGCGTGATCTAATTTCTATAACCCACTCTGTCTCGTGATGTAATGCTTAAGAACGTCCTGAGCTTTTGCTAGTTCCTTTCTGTTTTATCAAGTTACGGTGCTTCATGCTAACCTTTCAGAGTAATTAAAGTAGAATGGCCAAAAGCCCTAAGGGCTGAGGCTTATTAGGCTTAGCCATGTGCCTCTACTGTTGGTTGTATTATATTACTGTATGGATCTTACTGTAAATGTCATGTTTTGGCCGGTGAATGAAGCGCTGTTTGAGTCGTTTGTCTCAATGTAATTCACCCCACGGTGGCTTTTCATACAGAGATGAACATTTTCTCTCTGTGCATTTCATATTGATTCTTATTTACCACATTGTTCAGCCATGCCACTAATGTGTAGAAAACAGAGTAAGCATATAAATATATAAAAGAACAAAAGACAATACACTTGTTTCCTTAATAAAAAATTTATAAATAAAGAAAAAACATACTTTGACTCTGTGGAAACAGGTCCAAACCAATTCCAAAGGTAGTTCCGGGGCTCGGATTTCGATGAGCAATTACCAAACCCCCAACATCTCATTCTGCACCAGTCTTCTTTGAGGACAGACCGACATGATGGCGTACTGTATGTGCTCTCAACTGTTCTGTGGCTAATAGAAATTAGTTGCCGTGGTAATGGTGGCGCTCCCGAGCTCCTCTCCACGACTGGCCTTGACCTAATGAGGACTGATTGGATGCATGGAGAGGCCACTCTTCAGCCCAGTAGACAACCTGCCATTGATGAATTCTATCGTTGATTTTTTTTCATTTCCCTGTTATTCTGTGCTCCATAATTACTTTCTCCATCTGCCCCCCCCCTCCTCTTGTTGGTAGTGTACCTTTTCAGGGTCACCTAATGGGGTTCTGTTGTTGAGGCTGCATGGATGACCCTGTCCCATCTCCAGCGTAGGTAGGCTTCATCAAAGATGTAATGAAAGCACACTAATAGGGAATCTTTTTTTTTTTTTCATTTAGCAGGGCTGGTAGCGGGTGCGGGCAAATTTACTTTCGTTTTTTTTCTTTGGAACTGGATCTTCGGGGGAATTGATTCCCTGCAACACAGAAGAGACAAAGCAAGTGATGAGCATGTGGCCTTCTACTCATCATCTTGCACGCTTTGTAGGAACTGGCCACTGGAAAAGCTGCTCCACAATTGAACAAAAGGAAAGATTTTTTTTATTTATTTATTGAACAAAAATAGGCTTCAGCTCAGAGGCCGAACAATAAGCAACCAGTGTTTTTTACAACAGCCTCTATTCTGGAACCTTCAGCCCCAGAATTGTGCCTCAATATAACTCCAGAAACAAAGACAGGTGCAAGCATGCCCTCTTCCACTCAAAGGAGCAAGCCGCTCAATCTCCCAGTAATAGGCCATGTCACCACATGCATCTTGACTGGAGCGAGAAGCCAACATCCACTTACTGTTGTACGCTTGGTAGCACAATGGTGGGAGATATTGTGCATATCAGTCGAGTTGGACTTAACACAGAATGAACATGAGGGGGGAAACGCGCCATGGCAGACACGCCATGTATGCCACGAGTCGCACCCTCTCAGACCAAAGCCGTGATGCCCATTTAATGCCTCCATTCAGTGTGATGTCTACCCAATATTGGAGTGCCACCCTTCCCGGTTAAATTGATATTGCTTTTCTCTAAGATGTATATCATCCTCAAACCTGCCTCAATGTGTGTGTGTGTGTGTGTGGGGGGGGGGGTTCTACTTTCATTCTACTGCTGGAAGGAAAAGAGCAAACCATGTATGTAAGCCAACAGGTGCCTTTGCGTGATCCATCCTGGCCCCATAATGGGAAAAAAGAAAGAGGAACTGGACAAAGTTCAGGACAATTTCAGTGAAATTTCCTGCTTTGCTACGCGCTAGCGAGCGGTAATGGTTTGGGACTGGAAACAATCTGACACGGATGGAGCAGAGAGCGGAATTCAAAGAGAGGGAGAGAGGGAGAAAGAGAGAGAGATCATGAAAGGCACCGTTATGACATCCCACTGCTTACTTTTTGATCAGAAGGTTGCTGGTTCGAACACCAGATCCTTGGTGGGGGGGAAGTGAATAAATAATGCTCTGTTGAGGTGCCCTTGAGCAAGGCACTTATCCCTCAACTGATTCAGTATAGCAGTAGATAACTTGTGCTGTAGCTCCAAGGTGTGAGTGTACATGTATATAATTACATGAGTATGGTGGCGGCTAGGTGGTGTAGTGGTCTAAGGCACTCGCCACCAGTGTGGAGACGCTAGGATTCGCGTGTTCGAATCCAGCTCTCCACATTGTTTTTCAGTTTGGCTGGTCGTCCGCAGTAATACACATTGGCCGTATTACGGGGAGGGAAAAACTGAAGGGTGGGGATCGAACGTTGTGAACAAGCGACTCCTACAAGTCGGTTGGTGCGCCTGCGCAGTAGAATCAGGAAGTGTCGGGGGCAGCGTGAGCCTCCCACGCGTTACTCCTCGACACTGAGAGGTCGAGCTGCGCAGGTGAAAAGATGCGACTGCTGTTACCTCAAGTACCGGAGGGGACTTGTGCTATGTATGACTTAGTCCTCACTGCAGCCGGCTTGTGGGAGGCAAGAAACAGCGTTCGTGACAGGGGAGGGTTGAATTGGATGATACGAAATTGGGATGGGAGAAAATATAGAAAAATGGGAGAAAAAGTGGATCAAAAAATAATTACATGAGTATGCAGCAGCAAATCTTCCCCCGGGTAAAATATATACACTGTTGTAATACAAATAAATAACTTTCCCTATGTGTGGGAGAAAGGTCTCAGATGGCCTTTTGATAATAATGAAATACTTGTACTAACAATAACACAAGGTTAGTATAAACCCCCGGAACGTGGTTAGTATAAACCTACCAAACCAACTGAATAGGTTGCTAAACTGTAGACGATCCATCGCTGTCAATTACCACCGGTGGAATTGCCCTGGAATTGAATTAGCCTGGGGTGCCGTCAAGTCTCAGGCTTTTTTTGAGAACCTTCTGAGGGAGTGTGAGTGCAACATCCTCCCCGTCCCCAGTTTGCACTATGCGCTTGGCGACTAGGACTGCACCGGAGGAGTGAGCTGGGATGTGAAATAATTGGCCTAATTTGGGCCTCGACGATGTATTCCGAATGTGTAGGACCTACTTTTGGGACCTCCTTAGTGCCTAGGTCTGTATTTTTTATTTTATAGGATCTTCTGAAGTGTCCAAAATTACAAGTCATGCATTTTTTATTATCTTGAATTACAGATCAAGTGTCCACTCACGATAAACAGAATTCAGTATCACTGTTTACACACAAGAAGTACATTTCCTCTGGAAAACTCTTGCTTACATAACGTCTTTTTGACCATAGAGTTACAAAGCTCAGCCTCCTCCTCCTCCCCCGTGCAAATCGGATGTGGGCCATCTGTACTTCTCTCAACATCTAACCACACAGCGGCGTTGCTCGTTCTGTAAAGAACTCTTTCCCTGCACCAAAGGAGACCACTCGTTGCGTCCACACCAGAGTGACAAGGGGGAAAACTCTGCGAGTGTGCGTCTGTGCAGCGGGAGCAAATTGACAGCAGGCGAATGACAACAGACGCACAATCTGTGGACAATATAGGCTGATGGCCCGGAGAACTAGAGCAGGTGGAGACCATCTCATTACTGTCTTTATCTGTGGCCTCAGTGCCAACGGGGCTTCAGAGTCCTCCCCCCCTCCCTCCCTCTCTCTCTCTCTCTCTCTCCCTCTCTCATTTAGCTAATGGATTCCCCACTTCCTGCTGCACAAGCCATTGTGAGCACGCAGCAGGAAGCTGCCGTGTAGGAAATGGCTTAAAAAGAAAATCCACCTGGATGTAGGAGGAATGTCTATATCCATGAATCCTGTACCCAACTGTGATTGAGCTCCGCTCCTACGCTTGGACTCCGAAGAAAGTACAGTTGGGGGGAGGGGGGTCTACCAAGAAGAGGAGGGGGGGCAGATGGAGAAAGTAATTATGGAGCACAGAATAACAGGGATGGAAGCAATGGACCATTGAATTCATAGTAATGTAGTAGATCTTAATTAAAAGAAACCAAAGGCAGAGTAGGATTACTGTAAAAATTTATTTAAGGAGTGCCCTCCGTCTTCCCCTGGTAGATGTGATATTAAAATATACTTGATAATAGTCTACTGTGTGTAGAGGACCGACGTGTGAGTTGAACCTTCCTTTAGCGAAAGTCTTCCCGTCAGGATGGAGGCAGGCGAACGTGTCAGGAATGAAGTGTCTCAGAAGTGATGGATATTATGTTTGTTCACATTTCTGAGGTTCTTTTCTTCCTCCCCCCCCCGCCCCATTTGGGTCGAATGTGAAATACCTTCCCTTTTTTGGATGTCAAGGTCACGCATTCCTGACATGCTTAACCAAGAGAGGCTTGACCGTTTACCAACTCACATTAGAGTTTAAGTGTCTATGAAATTGTTTTTTCTCTCGGAAGCGGGGGGAAATAACCGGAAGCCGGTCATATGAAAGAGGAACTTCATAATTGTGATGATTTGAAAACCTTGAATGGGATTGAAATTCGCAACGCTAGCTTTCCTTTCGTTATTACACTCCGTGATGTGAAATCTAACCTGTGACGTTACGGTACAGTTTTGGTTCGTACGGTTCCTACGCTGTACTCCGTTTCCATTGTTCAGTCCCGTCAGTATGGAGAAAACCTGCACCTGAACCTGGATTTTATGGTGGATTTTGTTCTTGATTTATTGTGATGTTTCTTCTTGACTTGTTTAAAGTAGACTTGTCCAGCCATGGCGGCATTGCCTGTGATTTGGGGCTTTACAAATACATTTGATTTGATTTGATTTGACCTTGGAGGATAACCCCTGCTTGTAACAACCAGAAACCCTCCAACCTACAAATCCTTTGATGACATCAGCTGGTAACATCTCCAACACACGCAGTCAATTAACATTTCCCATTCAGAGAGCCTGTCAAAACCTATTAGGCCAGTGTGGAAGACCTGAGCACACTGGGAGAAGGTACTGGTGTCGGGTGTCAGACCTGTCAAGTCAAACCAACCCCCCCACCCCCTCATCCGCTTCCAATTCTCCGGCCGAGATTTAATAAATGCAGACAACCTGAGCTTGAAGTACCTAAATCAATGGACCGAGGCGAGGTCAGCATGCAGACAGCTACTTCCCTCCTCCATACTGGGTGGAGGTTGGTTTATGAGTAAATGCTAATGGCCTCCCACCTGACCTGTTACCACCGTGAAGCACGGGGTCATACAGTACTCACATGACGAGTTAGGTCAAGTAGGATATTATTTCTGAACCAGGGTCTAAAGGTCGCTTTGACTAAATGGCTAAATGGCAGAGTGATAAAAGCTTGTTAGTCTTTTTTTTTCTTCCTGTGGCAAATTCATATTTGTTCATCTGTTTGAACAAGTGAGATATGCTTTTTAAATATATATATATATTTATTTATATATATAAATGCAATTAGATTTGTTCTTTTTTTTCAATTAGAAAGAGGATAAGCCCATGTCTTAAGATACAGTGGAATGTGATTCCATAAAAAGATTTACCCCCCCCCTTTTTCCCAGTAGACCTCATAGAAAACTCTGACATTTAGCTGTGTGTGTGTGTGTGTATGTGTGCACAACTATGTCTGCTGTCTGTGAGAGTATGCATATGTGTGTGGTGTGTGTGTGTGTGTGTGTGTGTGTGTGTGTGTGTGTGTGTGTGTGTGTGTGTGTGTGTGTGTGTGTGTGTGTGTGTGTGTGTGTGTGTGTGTGTGTGTGTGTGTGTGTGTGTGTGTGTGTGTGTCTGTGTGTGTGTGTGTGTGTGTGTGTGTGTGTGTGTGTGTGTGTGTGTGTGTGTGTGTGTGTGTGGTAAACCTAGGATCCATATCCTCTTCCCCCCCGTCATCTCTTTCCTTCTCCGCCTGGTGTTTTCCACGGGCAAGGTCTCAAACTGTCAATTACAGAGAGAGGTGGTGAAAGGCAGGCGGACGCTCCTTTCTTTGGCCCTGGCCCCTTTGTCTCCGCGATGCTGGAGTCCCTGAATAGTGTAGAACACGCACCGCGATACCGCAGAGGACCCTGGGCCCCGAGGCAAGAACATTCTCCCTCGTACATTCCTTCCCGCTCGCCCCTCGTTTCCTGAATATGTATAAGAGAAACTGCGGCGCCCGTGAGAATGACAGTAATGCCTCTAGCGACGACGAAGGCCCGTTATTCGTCAGCTGCATTATGGGAAACGTGATGGAAAGCGATACACAATGCCACTATTGGAACATCTCATCACTTCAGCTTCTCCTACCGAGAAAACAGCGTGATATACAAGGCCCCATTGTTGTCCGTAACTAAAGATGAAAGGAGTTTGCTTTGCCGTTCAGAGGAGCCACATACGGTTGCGGTATCAATAGCGCGCTATAATAGGCTAGGCTCTATTTTGACACTGTTTAGCCTCCGCGAGTCACTCATGCAAATTGGCAGTTGCCTCCGCGAAGGCTGTCACACACACACACACACACACACACACACACACACACACACACACACACACACACACACACACACACACACACACACACACACACACACACACACACGCACACACACACACACACACACACACACACACATAGAAGGGATGGCTGCACCTGCTTACCGCGTGTGTCTGATTCTTGGGTTTATTTGTTCAAACATGATGATGTGTTTTTTCTCAGAGGGAGCCAAATGGAAAGGCGCTCCGAGTGGGTTTGTTTGCAGACTGATGTGAAGTGAAATGGGTTTTGCTTGGGTTAGCCAGACAGGGATCGCTTTGATGTGTGGCATGTTATTGTACTGTATGTGTGCGTTATACTCAGAGCTATTCCGCCGTCATCTCTATCCAGAGGCTTGATCTGACAAGTGTGAATACATCAACCGCACGCCGAGCCTGGTTACTCCGTGTGGGGCTGGCCTTATTCTACGCACTGCTTTTTTTTATACGCTATTCATTCATCAATTAACAATAGAATTGGAAATTGAAGAGACAAATGATTTATCTCTTGATAAGCATGGTATACTGTAACTAGGTCTCAGTGTCCCATGAGTATGGCTGTCAACATGGAATTTGAATGTCTATAAGTTCATCTCCTGTCAAAGTTGCTGTTTTAAATGAAAACAGCTTGACTTTTGCTTTATTTGGGACGTGGACAAATCAAAGCAGGATGTGCTCAGTAGAGACATCTCCACCGGGCAGCAGCCACACTTCTCTCTCTCTCACAGAGATACATACATGCCTACAATATTTAACACATGCGATGGCCAGGCTGGACCTGATCTTTCTCCCCACTAGAGGATCAGGAGGCCAGACTGTACTCTGATCTTTCTCCCCACTAGAGGATGAGGAGGTGAGGCTGGACCCTGATCTTTCTCCCCACTAGAGGATGAGCTTTCTCCCCACTAGAGGATCAGGAGGCCAGACTGTACTCTGATCTTTCTCCCCACTAGAGGATGAGGAGGTGAGGCTGGACCCTGATCTTTCTCCCCACTAGAGGATGAGGTGCCAGACTGGACCCTGATCTTTCTCCCCACTAGATGATGAGGTGGCACAGGTCTGTGTATGGTGGTGGCATCACATTCTGATGCAAGCTGTTTTATTTCAAACCATAGCAGAAATCTCTGCTATTGTCTGGTGGAGATTTGCGCTCTACTTTTACATCTAGTTGTTGTGTTTTCCATCCTGCTTGGATTTGCCCATATTTCCATGTCCCAAATAAAGCAAAAGTTTAGATGTTTTTATGTGAAACAGCGACTTTGACGGGAGATCAACTTATTAAATGCCATACATATGAATATGTGATGTTGACAGCCATACTCACGGGACACTGAGGCCTAGTTATATTAACCCTTTCACTGCCACACGACAGAAGGTTAACCCTTTACTATCACACAACCGGCGGTCGTGTGGCAGTGAAAGGGTTAACCTTCTGTGTGTTTTTGCAGTGAAAGGGTTAACCGTTTTGGTACAGTAGTGTGGCAGTGAAAGGGTTAAGCTTATCAACAGATACATAATTTGTCTCTCAATTTTCTATTCTATTGTTAATTGATGCATGAATAGCGCTGCTCCCACATCTCAGGATGTGTAGTGGTGTATATAAATATGTAACGCCCCTACTGCCCAACACTGCTATTACACTAGCACACTATTACACACTATTGTACTATTACACACTATTATACTATTACATACACACTATACTATTACACTATTACACTATTATACTATTACACATTATTGTACTATTACACACTATTATACTATTACATACACACTATACTATTACACTATTACACTGTTATACTATTACACACTATTGTACTATTACACATTATTATACTATTACACACTAGTATATTACACACTATTACACTAGCACACTTTTACAATTTATTACACTATTACACTATACACACTATTACACTAATACACAATATTACACTAGCACACCATTAAAATCTATTACAAAAGATGTACAGTAACTTTATACTGAATATCTATGTCAATGGACTATTATGGAAATTACTTAAAAAATAAACCTGTACATTGACCGATTCGAAAATATTCCTGAATTTGGCCTGCTGTCAGCCTATGTACAACGTTTCAAACTACACCCTGTAGTTTTAGAGATTTCCTGCGGATAGAGACACAAACACACACACACACACACACATATACACATACATACATACATACAAACGCACTGGACCGATTACATGATCTCCCCCCGCAGGTTTCCGCTTGGTGGAGATAAACATGAGAACATGTGTGTGTGAGAGAGAGAGAGAGAGAAGAGAGAGAGAGAGAGAGAGAGAGAGAGAGAGAGAGAGAGAGAGAGAGAGAGAGAGGGAGAGAATGAATGGGAGATAGAGATAGGATGAGCACACAGGGAGCTTTTGCAGAGGGACCCTGGGGTTGCGGTGGTCGTGGGAATGGCAGCTGTGGCAGTAGAATACATTTCAATACTGAATACTGGCTTAATAAATAACGTTCTGAGTCAGAGCACCTGTCTCCCGTCTCCAGTGTGATCCAGTGTCAGGACTGCGCCGAGCTGATTATTCACCAAACGTCCCACATTTATATGCATCAGCTTGACTGCAGGTCTGCCTGCCACGGGGAAGAAGTCACGTTTTTCTTCTGATGGCTTATAATATGTAACATTTCCGCATAAAAAATGAATAGAAATTATTTAATTTGTTGAATTTTAGCCCCTTCCTAACCCACCCTGTAGCGTGACAAACTGCCGTATCGCGCTGTGATTGGCCGATTGGCTCTTTAGGGATGACAGCTCCCTTTTAGTGGAAGTAGCTTTTTTTTTATTATTAGTAATGTTTTAGTGAAAGTAACTATCGTTTTATTTTCCATTCAAAAACTAAAACGTTTTGCTATAAACTACCATACCTATGAAATTGACCCTACGATTGACTAATCCCTAACTAACAAACTCGATTCAAATCTCTCTCTCTCTCTCTCTCTCTCTCTCTCTCTCTCTCTCTCTCTCTCTCTCTCTCTCCCTCTCTCTCTCTCTCTCTCTCTCTCTCTCTCTCTCTCTCTTCTCTTCTCTCTCTCTCTCTACCTTTATATCTCTCTCTCTCTCTCTCCTCTCTCTCTCTTCTCTCTCTCTCTCTCTCTCTACCTTATATCTGACTCTCTTTCTCCCTGCTTCCCTCCTTGTCTCCACTCATCTGTTTCTCTCTCTCTCTCTCTCTTTCTCTCCCCATCCTCCCCTTTTCAATTTCATTTCTGTATGTTTGTCTGTTTCCGGGGGCCTCGACATCTGCTCTGAGGGCCCCCCGGTAGCCCTGCTGGGAAAGGGGTGAGGGGGCCGTAGACCTCCATATCATTAAACTAATTTAGTAAAAACAACAGGGTCTGCTAATGACAAATTCTAATTAATATTCTCATTATTTTTTTTATAATTGCATGCACAGAGTGATTATGGCACCGGGCGAAACCCTTAATTCCGTCTCCCGCCACAGATTAACCATAAAGATTAACCATAAAGAGCTAAAGTTCATCCTCTCAACTGTACTTCTCAACACGTTCAACTATCAAGAGTAATTAGAAAGTCCTTTGATGATAAATCATGCCCTCACAACTAATTTAGGCTTAAGTCTATATTATGTTCTACATCATTGTGTTCTGCATTATGCCTCTAGTCAGGCGTTAAACTATCTGTATTAGTTTTCAGCCACCGTGGACATTTCCTGGAATGGCCATGCTGTCCAGTGCATCACTGGCATACTTGGTGTTCTTCATCCCTGTATGCTGAATCCAATAAAGGGATTTATGTTGGACCGGCGGTCCACAGAAAAAGAAATATGGCAAAGGAGACTAGGGGAATAGGGACATGGGGAATAGGAAGGGAATCATATATTGTGGCGTTGATAAGACACCTCCTGAAAGATGACGCATGTCACACTGCTGACCTGTGGAACATCCCATAGGAAATCCTTTGTAAATCAAAAGACCATGTCATGTTTGCTAGGAACATCCAGATCATAATGAAGAATAAAGATCTGACATAAATATAAAATAATTATATTATATAATATAGTAATAATAATATAAATAATAATAATAATAATAATATACTGTATAATAATAATAATAATAATAATAATAATAATAATAATAATTATAATAATAATAATAATAATAATAATATAATAATAATAATAATAATAATAATAATAATAATAATAATAATAATAATAATAATAATAATAATAATAATAATAATAATAATAATAATAATAATAATAATAATAATAATAATAATAATAATAATAATAATAATAATAATAATAATAATAATAATAATAATAATAATAATAATAATAATAGTAATAATAATAATAATAATAATAATAATAATAATAATAATAATAATAATAATAATAATAAAATAATAATAATAATAATAATAATAATAATAATAACAATAATATAATATAGAATTATAAAATACAAATAATACAAATGTTTTAGTAAATTAACATATCTTGCGACACTGATACTTACCATAATTCAAAAAGGTATCACTGAAGCATATTGAATAACCTAGACCAGAACTACAGTAACTCTTCAGTCCCAAACACCTGATATTGTAGGAGCCATATTCTGTGTTTTGGTATTGTTGTGTGTGCAGTGCACTAATGGTTTTACGAGTGTTGCCCTCTACAGGTGCTGAGAGCCTGTCCTGTGTCCTATATATGAGGGGTGGAGTGCCAGCTGTGGCTTGACAAGGGCCTACAGTACATGCACTTCTCTTTTTATTTTAATTATTACAAGTCAGTTTCATTTCGGTTCATTTGTTAACAATAAAGTTCAGTTCACTAGCTCCTCCCCCTGTCAGTTCATAATTGTGATTGGAAATCTCACTTCTGAGATACTGTTGCAAACTCACTCTTTACTTGAGCAACATATAAATAAGGTCGCTGGTTTAGATGATAGTGGTAGTAAACTACAGATGGAGCTATAAAAGCAGATTTTCCCGTTTTCCATTTCACGTTTCTTAGCAGACTTTAAATCATTTATATTATAGTTTTCTATATCATGGTTATGGCACAGCCAGGTGTTCTGCAGTCAAGCTGAGTTATATAATAAGCACACCGGTGCCAATAACCAATAATAACAAAGATAGAAGCTTTGAGATTTAATTTGATGCTTTATTTTGGCCAACTGCCAACAAAAACAAGTTCCTGTTGCTAAGCAGTATGTCCTTGCTTGTTTTATTCCAATATCCATCCAATATTATGAGTGACAGGTCATTCACCAGTTGTCACTTTGGGAAATAAATGGTGTATAAAGAAGGACAACAACAAGTCTGTATATTCATCAAATGCCAAAATACAGTAACATGGCATTGAAGATTGATTCGATTGTACGATTTATTTGAGTAAAAGCAGATGAGGGTCTATATACCCTATTGGTCATTATTTAATATATTTCATTCTTCAGATAAGGGACAAAACATGTTTTTAGAACTAAAATAAAAAAATATTCTACATTAATTTTAAATTGATATAGCTATAGTTTGTGCAGACTTTGGGATTATTTCTAATAGTTCTCAAGTTCTGCTAACCCCAGTTGTGGAGCCTGAAGGCACGAAGGACTGGCAGAGGCAGTTAGTGGTGTGTCAGGGGGTTATGAGTGTGTGGCCAGGCGATCGACGAGTCATCAACAGCTATACCAAGATGCCTCTTCAAGATGCGCCTTGAAGGGGGTGACAGTGGCTCAGGAGGTAGAGCAGTCCGATTCGATACCCGCTCCTCACGGGCAGCGTGTCGAAGTGTCCTTGAGCAAGACACTTAACCCCTAATTGCTCCCGATGTGCAGGTTGGCACCTTGCATGGTTGCCTCTGCCATCGGTGTGTGAATGTGTGAGTGAATGGGTCAAATGTGAGGAACAAATTGTAAAGCGCTTTAGATAAAAGCGCTATATAAATGCAGCCATTTGCCATTAGCCATTTACCATTTGAATCCATGTTATTAGACATTGAAACGTCTGACCGTAATACACCCCGTCTCATAGGTGTGGGCTGGTGGGGAGGGGCGCGGCAGCAGACGGGTCCTTGCTCAGGATCATCCGGACAAGAGGGTTGATCCACAGGGGAGCCAGAGACCACCCCGATGCTACCCTCTTGAAGAGCACCACGGCTGGGCACGGAGACGCTCGGAAACCCAGTCAGAGAAACAAGTTGTAGCCTATAATTTGGCAACGTATAATCTTAATGTGATTGTACACAGCTCAACCGCAATCCGACGGTGCTCGCGGCAGACTTGTGCATTACTTTGTAAACAAACAGTGAGGAGAAATGAATGGTGGAGATGTTAAACACATGTGACTTGCCCACTGTGATAATTCCTCCTCAGAGGTTGACTCTGGCTATCTGCCTCACCATGCACAGCCAACGCTTCTCGCAGAATCTTTCTAATACTCTTATTTTCCTTTTGCCCCCCCCGCGACCATTTGTGTATTTTCATATTTATCTCAGGTCTGTGTGTCTGTTTGTTGGGAGGCACAAACTGTTTTGCATTTTGTTTTGCATTCACACACACGCGCGCACACAAACACACGGCATACATATTGGATTAAGTAAACAAACCGAGGGGCTCACTTCTGAATGATATCAGAAAAAAGGCGTCCTTTTTCCGAGCCAGGAGGAATGCCGCGGTCGCAATCCTTGCTTTAGACCTGACACATGAAAAGAGGGAGAGGGAGATGGAGAGAGTGGCGAGAGAGTAAAACGGCAGTTTAATCCACCCGGAGTGTTATCTCGCAGGTGTTTTGCAGACGGAGCTCCCTTTGGAAACTTTGAAATCGGGCCAGGCTTTCATGTACACAGGATAAGGCAGGGGAAAGTCTGAGGCGCTCACTGTGTTTGGGCAGTAAACATCAACAGAGAGCACACGGTGGTTGGACTCTGCCTAACAACTGTTCTTAACGTTTTCATTCTCCTCCAAAGCTTCCTCGGCAGGCAGCAGGCCATGATGTCACACAGGAGTTGTTGACCTCGAAACAATCCCAGACGTTTTCCTTTGTTCCTTTTTGGTGGAGGGAAATGCATCTTTGAACGGAGCTGCCGCGTTCCTCAACCCAGTTATCTGATCACAGAGCACATAGAGCCAGACTGAAAGCAATTTGAATTGATGTCCTTTTTACCTCGGAACAATTAGTTCACAGCAGCATCCCTCAACACCCATAATGCGTGTAGGGTTACCTTTGTGCCGCGTCTCTCGTTCTCAGACATGTCCCTGACTTCTTTAGAATTGAACCGCGCATAGATTCCTACTCATAATTAGGGCCGCTGTAAGAGCCGAGATGGGAGCGCGAACCAGCGGCCTTCTCCTAGGCTTGTATCGGGTGTCGCACAGGTTTTAATGGCCCAGTATGTCACTGGCCCCCGCCAACGGCGGACGTGCTGGCGGCGGCGTACCCCCCCCCCCCCCCCCCCCCCCGCCAAGAGAAAGCACTGTTTATTGGCCTCCTCAGTGTTGAGTTGTCCCCTGTGCCTGTGTACCAGCGTGCATGAGAGAGAGAGAGAGAGAGAGAGAGAGAGAGAGAGAGAGAGAGAGAGAGAGAGAGAGAGAGAGAGAGAGAGAGAGAGAGAGAGAGAGAGAGAGAGAAAGAGAGAAAGAGAGGGGAAAGCCCCCCTCCCTGATTAATCGGCACTATGTTTCTCCACGCTAGCTTAGTCCTCGTGTTCCATATTTTCTAATGGTAATAGGAGCAGTCATTTAGAGGGGGCTGCTGAGGGAGCCATCCGTCAGGACGCTGGATGACTGGGGAGGGCCCAGACAGGCACCGAGGGTTAATCGAGCAAAGTCTGCATGCGCATAAAAGAGAGAGAGTGAGAGAGGAGAGAACGGCCCACGAGACAGGCGAGATGGGGAGACAGAGAGACACAGAGATGTGTAGGCACGAGGCTAGCGTGTGCGTGTGCTCTTGTACCTATAGTGAGACTTGGTGTTGTATCTGCGATCATGTCTTGTCTCTTTTCCCGCCAGTGGCCCACCTCACCCCCCACCCCACTCACCATCTGTTGTGAATAAGTCCCCCGCAACGTTGTGCACCTCTCTCACCAGGTAACGGCTAAGTCGTTCTGACAAGAGAGCGAGGCGCACATGAGACCTGGGGGAGAAAGAGGGGCGTTTCAGAGTTTCACTTGATTCCCCGTGGCCTCGCGTCGTGGGAAACGGACCCGTGGCGGGGAGCGTTCGTTCATTATGTCACGAATCCCCAAAAGAGCCCCGGCAACGTGACGTCTCGTCATACCGCTCAAATCCGATGTGGCATCTCCTAACCACGCTCTCTTGACCGTAACCGCTCAACCGCCCGCGTCTCGTCTCTGGGGTTGGCGCTGGTGCGTATGAGTCCATACACACACACATTATGAGGATAATATTTGCCGGATGTTGCAGATGCAATGCACCAGTGGTTACGGGATGTGGAATGAGTGCAGAGTGACTCGCTAATGTGTTCTTCGTGATTGGTTGAGTGAAATACTTTGACCGTTGATTGGAGATCCTGAGGGGGAATTCCTGGTATGGAAACAGCACGGCACAGAGAGTGGTACGCTCAGCCAAGCGTACCACGGGTATTGCACTACCACCCCTGCTGCAGGTTCTATATAACAAGAGGTGCAAATCCAGAGCCTGCAGGATAATGAAAGACCCTCACCACCCCAACAACAGCCTGTTCAAGCTGCTGCGGTCAGGCAAACGCCTGCGAACACCAGCAACTAGGACAGAGAGACTTCTGCTCAGCTTCTTCCCCCAGGCCATCAGAGCCTTGAACACTGAACTCTCCACACACAAGCACACATGAGCACACACACAACACACACACTGTACACGCTCACACACTAGCAGCCACTTTAACATGAGCAAGCACACACTCATGCTGCACACGCTCACACTTATGGTCACTTTACAAAAGGAAAGGTCACTTTAAGAATAGTATAGTATAATATAGTATACTATAATTGAGATTGTATAATATAGCATTGTATAGCAGTGTACATAAAGACATCCGTAGCTAACAGTGTATTACACTATCACAGGACCTAGCATGTCCTACCATGCTCTGTAAAAACTCATGTACATATACCGATATGCCCTACTTTGATTACT
Organism: Notolepis coatsorum; assembly: GCF_963971535.1. Lineage (NCBI taxonomy): Eukaryota > Metazoa > Chordata > Actinopteri > Aulopiformes > Paralepididae > Notolepis > Notolepis coatsorum. The sequence continues at coordinate 265,328 of NW_028174842.1, forward strand.
TGTATTATTGCATAATGTCGTTCTATTGGATTCTTATTATATTATTATTATTGTATTAGGCACAATCGTTGCGGGCAAGACCCCCCGCATTTCAGACAGACAGACAGACAGACAGACAGACAGACAGACAGACAGACAGACAGACAGACAGACAGACAGACAGACAGACAGACAGACAGACAGACAGACAGACAGACAGACAGACAGACAGACAGACAGACAGACAGACAGACAGACAGACAGACAGACAGACAGACAGACAGACAGACAGACAGACAGACAGACAGACAGACAGACAGACAGACAGACAGACAGACAGACAGACAGACAAGAGTCAAGATTTTTTTTTTTTTTTATTAATTTTTTGTCACGGCATACAAGTATACAATGAAATGTGGGGGGTCTTGCCCGCAACGATTGTGCATAATACAATAGTAATAATATAATAAGAATCCAATAGAACGACATTGTGCAATAATACAAGTAATCAAAGTAGGGCATATCGATATATATGTACATGAGTTTTTACAGAGCATGGTAGGACATGCTAGGTCCTGTGGTAGTGCAATACACTGTTAGCTACGGACGAGGCACTGGGTCTTTATGTACACTGCTACTATACAATGCTATATTATACAATCTCAAGTTATACTATACTATTCTTAAAGTGACCTTTCCTTTTGTAAAGTGACCATAAGTGTGAGCGTTTGCAGCATGAGTGTGTGTGTGCTCATGTTAAAGTGGCTGCTAGTGTGTGATCGTGTACAGTGCGTGTGTTGTGTGTGTGCTCATGTGTGCTTGTGTGTGTAGAGTTCAGTGTTCAAGGCTCTGATGGCCTGGGGGAAGAAGCTGAGCCGAAGGGGGCTTTCACACTCAGCCTTTTGTATCGAATCACCGTCCCGGAGCACGGGGGGCAGTGTTCTCACTCACCACTTTTGGGGTGCGAGACGGCGCTGAATCGTTTCACCCCCCGCTGGACGGGATCAGCTGGCAGAGGTGGTCTCGTGGGTCGGTCCCGGGAGAACGGGGGGTGTGGCTTTGCGAGCTTGTACCTTTTCACGGGCGTGGCGCCTGGTGCTGACATAACGTCATAAATTTTGTTTGCCATTGCTATGTCTATACATTGTTCGAATGCATTTATTTCTATTAGACCAGTGGTGCCCAACCAGTCGGCCGTGGTCGACCAGTAGATCGCTCAAAACGCTCAAAAGCGGACTCTACAACACCATCCATTCGTGATAAAATATAATTTCATATTTATTGGCAATTTGTTCATTTTATATCAACATCCAGAGTCCGCAGTCGTGTTAAGACATTCCCGTTTACATTTTCGGTCGACCAGTAGATCAATGACATTCAATATAATCGATGCGAGCAATGTTACTAGTATGTTGCATGTAGTAACGTTAGCGTTAGCCGTTAGCTTAGCGTTATTGTTAACCCTGCAAAACGATCAAAAGCGGACTCTACAACAGAGTTCCATTCGTGAGAAAAGGGAGGTGGGTTATATTGACAAGGCTTGACAACAGAGGTTCAAATATAACTTCATATTTATTAGTTATTTGTTTCTTTTATATCAACATCCATTCTCCAGTCTCCGTGTTCTGTGTTTACATTTCGAGCGTGACATCATCGACTACGGCAAGCTTACAAGCTCAAAACGCAAACCGTAAACAAAACCCAGAGCGCACCCAGACTGAAGTGTGTACACAAACTAGAGGGGGGAGAGGGGGGGGAGGAGTTCGGCACGGAACTCGGAATGAGGACGGCACGGAGCTGATTTCGACCCCGATGTTGAGTGAGAAAGCCCCCGAAGTCTCTCTGTCCTAGTAGCTGGTGTTCGCAGGCGTCTGCCTGACTGCAGCAGCTTGAACAGGCTGTTGTTGGGGTGGTGAGGGTCTTTCATTATTCTGCAGGCTCTGGATTTGCACCTCTTGTGATATAGGACCTGCAGGGGTGGTAGTGCAATACCCGTGGTATGCTCGGCTGAGCGTACCACTCTCTGTAGGGCCTTCTTGTCCTGTGCCGTGCTGTTTCCATACCAGGCAGTGATGTTTCCAGTCAAGATGCTCTCTACAGCTCCGGAGTAGAAGGACTGGAGTATCTTCCCAGATACTCTGAACTTCTTTAACTGTCTCAGTTAGACAGACAGACAGACAGACAGACAGACAGACAGACAGACAGACAGACAGACAGACAGACAGACAGACAGACAGACAGACAGACAGACAGACAGACAGACAGACAGACAGACAGACAGACAGACAGACAGACAGACAGACAGACAGACAGACAGACAGACAGACAGACAGACAGACAGACAGACAGACAGACAGACAGACAGACAGACAGACAGACAGACAGACAGACAGACAGACAGACAGACAGACAGACAGACAGACAGACAGACAGACAGACAGACAGACAGACAGACAGACAGACAGACAGACAGACAGACAGACAGACAGACAGACAGTGAGATAATAGTAGGGGCTTCTTAACCTATAGTGGTGCTTTTTTCCTATTGCTATAGGTTTTTTGTGAGTTTTTCCTTACCTTCGCGTGGGGTATGTCTGGGAGTGTTGCATTAATTTATTCATTCATATTTTACATTTTATTTTGGACTTCATGGTGTTTTTGTTTTGTTTTAGATTTTTTGTGAGGTTTCTTCTTGACTTGATAATAAGACGTGTCCGGCCAATGGGGACATTAACGTGTGTTGTCGGGCCTTACAAATACATTTGATTTGATTTGATTTAACCCATATGGGTCCATTTTTGTCTTTTTGATCTGAAAGATTAATTAGAGATGCAGCTCAGCAGCACCGTGAGTCATGTTTTTCTAGTCATGAATCACACGTGTTTGATTGAATAGTTGAGGCGAGACATGGCTGTTGATTGCAGGAGAAGTTGGGTGGCTTCTTTTGTTGCTCAGGAAGAATCTGCAGCTTCTGGTTGTTCATCATCCAGGCCGAAATGTCGTCCGAGATCCTATGGGGACTAACATCATCACATATGAATACAATTGTGCTCATTGGATCCACAAGACATCAGATTTCCAGTCATATACCGAATTTATGCAATTCCAAGACTGATTAGGAACCCCAGTATGCGGAAATGGTCAAATAAGATCATCAGAGAAACAATGTAATTAACCCCTTCCTTCCCTCCCTCCCGACCAACATTATTCATTTTCATTATTCATCCCTTTCATATTGCACTATCCCGTGTAGGTTGCGAACTAATTTATATCCTACTTGTTAAGTACGCTAATTGAATGTGGCACAAATCTTTTTTTTTATTAATAAGTTTCCTTAAAGGGGAACTCCAACATTTTGGGAAATTAGCTTATTTAACATCTTCCCTGGAGTTAGACAAGAAGATACATACCTTTTTTGTCTCTGTGCGTGCATTTTAGCTTTGGGAATAGACGCTCCGTTAGCATAGCTTAGCTTCATCACTGGAAGTGAGGCAGGACAGTAGCCTTACAGTGCCTTACAGTGTATTGCAAGGTCTGACATTGACCAAATTTGATATGCATGACCTTGGTGGGCTCTAGGTCAACTCCTGAAAAGGGGGTCAATGTCAGACCTTGCAATCAAAAGTTAGGGGGCGCACTGAAATTATGGCAAGGGTTATTAGCCCCCTAACTTTTGATTGCAAAGTCTGACATTGACCCCCTTTTCAGGAGTTGACCTAGAGCCCACCAAGGTCATGCATATCAAGTTTGGTCAATGTCAGACCTTGCAATACACTGTAAGGCACTGTAAGGCTACTGTCCTGCCTCACTTCCAGTGATGAAGCTAAGCTATGCTAACGGAGCGTCTATTCCCAAAGCTAAAATGCACGCACAGAGACAAAAAAGGTATGTATCTTCTTGTCTAACTCCAGGGAAGATGTTAAATAAGCTAATTTCCCAAAATGTTGGAGTTCCCCTTTAATAAAGAAATACACCATTTCTATAATAAGGGAGAATAACACATGTGTACTGCATGTAAATAACTGCATTGTTCTTGCCCAAAACCTTGTGGGATTAGCATAACGTGGACATATACTGTATGCTACCCATAGAAGCCATTTTCATTCAGATATCTTGAGGTCAATGTACCCCTTTGAAAATGTCCATGGCAGTTTTTCCCTTTTTGAAAAACCTTTTCAAATTATTTATCTAGCATGACATGGTTGGTAGCAATGGATACATTAATCTGTCTAGTTTCACATGATACCAGTATCTTCACCAGAGCTTTAAATCCTGCCACAGCCTCAGAGAGACAGTCCCGCCGGCGGGTCTCAGAGGGTTAAAGAAATGAGCTTGATAAGACACAGGATGATTGTATGGGGGAGGAGGAGGAGGAGGAGGGGGAGGAGGAGGAGGAGGCGGAGGTGGAGGGAGGAGGTGGTACTGGGGGATGGGAGGCTTGTGTGTGATAAAAATTATGACATTTGAAATGAGCAAAAAGGTCAGATTTGACATTCTTAGAGGTGTGAGGTGGCAAAGACATGTACAAGGATAGTGAACCCCCGTAACCCCTGAACACACACACACTTACAGGCACACACACACACACACACACACACACACACACACACACACACACACACACACACACACACACACACACACACACACACACACACACACACACACACACACACACACACACACACACACACACACACACACACACACACACACACACACACACACACACACACACACACACACACACACACACACACACACACACACATGCACCCCTCCTCCCTCTCCTATATCCACAACAGCAGCAGAGTCGATAGAACCACAAAAAGCACTGGGTCCATCCAAGCTGGAAACACGGCGCATCACAATCTGTGCAGCGCTCCGGCCAGCGGTGGCGGCGCAGGCCTCGCTCGCTCCGAGAGAGGTTATCAGACACAGCAGAGACGGCCGGGGCACCAAGCGTGTTGGTCATGCAGAGAGAGAGTCACACTGCTGAGTCCTGGGGGGATGGTGCTGCCTGCTGATGGTTATCTGTCAATTATATTTGGGAGACGGCACCGCGGTCAGTGAATGCCTGAAAACATTTCGTTAGCCAGTCATGAGGTGTAGTCCTCTCCCCTCATCTCTCTCTCTCTCTCTCTCTCTCTCTCTCTCTCTCTCTCTCTCTCTCTCTCTCTCTCTCTCTCTCTCTCTCTCTTTATCGCTCCCTTACTTGGTCTCACCCACTTTCTGCCTCATCTCTTTTTCTCTCTCCACACCCCCCCCCCCCCCCTCTCTCTCTCTCTCCTGGTGATTGCCTTTTGCCTGCTATCTCTCTGCCGCAGTTCTGTTTGTGCAGTGCCTCTGTGTGTCCAAAAAAAGGGGGGGGAAAAAGCAGCCTGTTAATTTTATGATCTGTCACACGTCTGCGACAGGCGTCTGGGGCCGCACCTCCTTATCGCTCCGCTCACTCCCGTCCAAGCCCTGCCAGGCTGGAGTCACGTCACATATCCGGGAAGCATGGCTGAATTGGTTTTCCAAACACACACACACAATTCTATTGAGAATAGCTCAGCTCACACTGGGAGAGGCTGTTTTGACACTTTTCAAACTTGAATATAGCCATAACGTGTCCCAAGCCTTTGGGCCTACTTGTATATAGACGGTAGTTCTAATGACAAAATGAGTGTGGCAAATTCTGCTCTAACTGAACGCCCAGAGACAGTGCTGTTGTATGTTGTTGTTGTTGTTTTTATTTGGCATTTAAACAAATGCATCATCTAAATGCTTTCCTGTCATGCAGACAATAACTGCCGATGATTCGATTGCTGTATATAACTCAATTTAACGATGACATAAGAAACCATTCAAGCAATGTAATATTGTCCTGACGGCTACGATACCCTGTTGAGCATCTTCATTCACATGAGTCACTTTAGAATCTACAGTATGTTTAGAGAGAGAGCGGGAGACAGAGAGAGAGAGAGAGAGAGAGAGAGAGAGAGAGAGAAATATAGACTCTAAATAAGCTTTCATCAAAGAGAGAAATGAGAAAATGATCTACGTGACACTTCCTCCATTTGAAGACCTCCTGGGAAACGTTTCATAAAGCCAGGGAACTCATCACACTGTGTGTGTGTGTGTGTGTGTGTGTGTGTGTGCGTGCGCGTGTGTGCGTGCGTGTGCAAGTGTGTGGTTTGTGTGTGTGTGTAAGAGAGAGTTTGTCTGTGCATGTGCATTTGTACGTATTCCTGAACATGTGTGCATGCGTTTGTATATTTCTCAGTGGGAAACGTTAACAGAAATTATGACAAAAACAATGGCAGAAGGAAGCCTCATTTTGAAGCAATAACATAATCTTAGTGCATGTTCAAAGCTCGGAGCCAGGAAGACGGTAAACACAGCAATCCAGACTCAATACAAAACCATTGCAATAACTTAAAACCACGTTTAATGGAAACTCATTCTGCCTGCCCTTCATCCAAAGTGGTCTCTACTGTTCTTTCTTCTACATACAAAAGGCCATCTATTTACATTCGCTCCTTCAAAGCAAATTAAGACTTTTAATAAACCCCCCAAAATACGAAACGCTATAACCTATAAGCTCTGTACGGATGAAGTAGCTAATCTCCTAATCAACGCCGTGGGGGATCTTAAACAAAGACAAGCGGTATACGTCTCCGCAGGGCAGGTGGGCGACTTTGCCGCGTAATCCCCGACAACCTGTGTCCACCGATGCTCTACACGTCCACAGATGATCACAGTAGGATTTGTCTCAAACTGGAAGAAAAAAAAGAAACTAAACTAAACAAGACGTGGATTCAAAGCCTAAGCAAGTAGAGAGGCTTATGAAAAGCCACTGGGGATGAATAAAAATAAAACAATCTTAAATATCTACAGATGAAAAGAGGAGCACACGCATGGCGGAGCAGAAACCTGCCTGGTGACTGTTAAAGGAACACGGCAACATTTTGGGAAATTAGCTTACCTTCTTCTCCAGAGAGAGACAAGAAGACAGATACCAGTTTCCTCTCTGTGCGTTCAGTAGAAAGCTATCTGGCTGCATGTTAGCTTAGCACAATGAATGGAAGCGGACATGTACGGGTAGCCTACGCATTGTCCAACTAACACCTCTCCCGAAGGCTACCCGTACATGTCCGCTTTTTCCCAAAATGTTGGTGTGTTCCTTTAAGTGCAGTGCATGATTGGTGGGGGTCATTGGAACCAGATTTATATGCCGTTTTTTCCCCCTGAATACGTTGCAGATTATACGGTGGATGTGGCGTTGTTGTTCTGGGGCTGTGTCCGCTGTGCAGGGAACCAGATCAGGGTCTTCCTGCCTGCCTGCCTGCCTGCCTGCCTGCCTGCCTGCCTGCCTGCCTGGGGAGCGGGGTGATGATGTATTAGGGGCTCAGGGTATTCTGGATGATGGCTGGGGCCACAGTCGCCAAGACAACAAAGGGACCCCTGCTCTGGCGGCAGGCATTCCGGTTTCCTCCCTTACAGCCTCCACTCCCAGGGACTGCTAATAGGAGACAGAGCAGAGAAAAGAGAGAGAGAAAGAGAGAGAGAGGGAGAGGGAGCGAGGGATGAGAAGAATGATGAGAGCCTCTCCCACTCATTTGAGAATAGTTCCCCCCACATCCTGGGACTTCTGTGGGAGGAATGGCAATCACTGTACCTTGCCAAGTGTTTAGTTTGGACCCCGTCTCAGTTTTCCAAAAATGTAATCCGTCCGTTTAATTGTTGGAACCGAGCACTGAAATGTGAACAAACAACAACTCAATAGAGGGAGACGGCGGAAGGCGAAGGGTATAGGTTTTCATGCACTTTGTTCAAGATTGAATTGATCGTCTAAATATCGGGCCGCCCCAAATGGTCAAACTATTCCAAATAAGAGGACACCATTTTTTATTCTCCTGCTCCAACGAGTTTGTCTTGACGAGCATCACAGGGCATGCACGCACGCACGCATTCATCTTTAAACCCAACTGCTTGTGCACAGGCCATCCGTGTTCTCTATTGACTAGCGTGACCTTTTTTAAAGAAAGGGTGACAGTTACCTGATGCTAAAACTGTCTTATTTCCACACTTACTCCTGCATTCTGCAGCTGATTAGACCTCTGCGGAGGTGTGTCAGCCAATAACTCTAAGACGGCAGTTATTGCATGTTTATTGCTGCCAAGTGTGTACATGCAGAGTCCCGCGCGAGGGTCCCATTGACCATACACGGCATGCTCAGGTTGGGTTCCCTTCCACCCTGATCCCATCCAAGGTTATGAATTTGACGAAGATTATCATTTACAATTGTGGCATTATCCCTGTGATGGAAAATCAACATAAAAGGACTAAGCTATTAAAATAAATTGTGCTGTAAGTCAATATCCAGCCTAAAACGTTGCTGCTTGGCAGACCTTTGATTATAGTGTCTCAACGTACATTTTATTTACAGCTTTGATTCACTAATACAAATGCTAAAATCGGGGAGACAACACAGTGGAACTCTGGCAAACAAAGACATCTGGTTTCGCTTACGAATGCATTCCAACGCAAAAGTAGGATCAATCCCATGTATGCGACGGCTGGATTGCAAACGGATCTGCAAGTCAATGATGCATTGGCAAGGGATTCTTTCATTCCAAATTAATTCATCTCTCAATGTATTCATCGCAATCAGTGTGACTGCCCCCTCCGTAAGGAGTCAACACAAATAGGACGTCATGGGGAGACGCTTGTTTTGGCGGTCGCTGGCGGCGGTGCACTCCGAACCGGCTTCGCACTCACCGGACGGACCACGCACTCACGTCTGACTGCCCGGTGAGGGTCTGTGTACTCGACCGACAGAGCCCAGTCAATGACACCACCGACCTCAGTGGGCTAGTCCTACTCCACCTCTCTCTGTCTCTGCTGCAGAACAATGGATATTCATGACCACACCAGCCAGTCGTGTATACTCAGCCTATCCTCCGCTGAGAGAAGTGGGGGGAGAGATGTTAGGAAGTGGGTTTGAGCCTGGAGTTGTTTGTACAAGGGTACTTCTTCCACTGGCCTCTCTGACATGAGGGTGGCACACTTCAGAGGCAGATGGAAATATATCTCAGGCAAATAGAGCAGAAATGCTATTGTTGTGGGTAATGACATTCCAGGGGAGTCATGCTGAGAATATGAAAGGCACTGTAGACTACCCTCTCTTCGCCGTCTCCTCTCTCTTCTTATTTGCTCTCGTCTCCTCTCCAAACCAAGCGTACAAACCACACGGTACACAACAAATAACCTGAGCATTGCACGCACATTCTGCCCAAAACCTCTATCCGGTACACACGACATTGAACTCTAAACCATCCAGAATAGAAGCAGTGGTGGGTGCAACTCGACTATTTCAGATGGGTCGGTATCAATGTATCAATCAATGAAAGGGCAGAGTAACCTACTCACTTCAAACGGTCACTCGTTCCACTCACTTCAAATGGTTCTAAGAAGTACCTTTGATTGCGACAAGGTAACCTTTTCTAGGTTCTTATTAAAGGGAATTGATATTAGTGGCTACAAGGGTTAAATGTATGCCTGAGTAATGAGCAGGTGTAAATCCCATAGGGGGGTGGCATTAGGGCACCATTCTAATCCCATTATGCCCGTGCTACACTTGCCCAGGTCGGAATAAACAATTAGCATGGTTGTGAGACCGACTCAGGATATTGCCACATTGGCTTAATTAGGACCCCAGCCACAGCAAGTAGCCATTAGTGGTTTGAGCACAGGTATCCACGCCAGGTGCCCTCACAGTTGCCTGACCAGAATGGACTGCTGAGGATTGGGAGTAGACTGTGGGGATTGGGGTTTATGAGCTGTAAATGTGCCACTAATATACAGTATTCTTAAATGTTCTATATAGGTGAACATGTAGGGCAGGCTGGTTAGTGTAGAGGTCTAAACACTCTCCTACCACTGCAAAGACCCGGGTTCAATTCCTGGCAGGGGTACCTCCTACATTGGCAGTGTTCGCCGTTAGGGTATGAGTCCTGGCCGTGGCAATAGCAACTCCTACTGGTTGGTCAGGGTGCCTGTTCAGCGGGGAGATAACGCGAACCTCTGTGCGTGTTACGGCTGGTGACTCCACATGTATCGGAGGAGGTATGTGGTAGTCGACCCCCTCCCTAGACTGACAGTAGGGCAGTGCAGCGACCAGGAGGGAATTGGCAAAACCACTAAATTAGGGGATGGGAGAAAAAGGGGAAAAAAACAAGTGATGTAGTGTAGTATTAAAATGTGTCCAAGGAAAGCCTTCCAACCACCCTCCCCCAACACCCCCGACCCCCTGGCTCATAATTGTAATCCTATTTTGTGCCTATAAAAAAAAGTCTGGTAGGTATCGCCATAGACATATAGTGTATATCTATGGGTATCACCGTCACACTCTCCTCATAGTTATCTACTCAATCCAGTAGATTACCGTTCAAATCTAGATTTAATATGTGATCGTTAGCGAATTGGTGCCTTGACTGTGTCTTAAGGAATGCACTGTTGTGGCTGCGCGTTGCCATGTCTCCATGGCTGTTTTGATCAGAGACTACACACACAACCACACACCTACACACACACCCACACACCTGCACACACATACACACACACACACACACACACACACACACACACACACACACACACACACACACACACACACACACACACACACTCACACACACGCACACACGCACGCACGCACGCACGCACACACACACACACACACACACACACACACACACACACACACACACACACACACACACACACACACACACACACACACACACACACACACACACACACACACACACACACACACACACACAGTACTCTACTGTACATCCCAGCCTCCGTGACCTCGTTCCCTGTGATGAGCAAAGAAAAAGCACCAGAGGCAAGCAGGGGAGAGGTTGTTGTTACATTGGGGTGGGGGTTGGGGGGGGGGGGGGTGCTTCTTTTGATTTGAAGGAAATATGTTCAGCATTAATGGAGTCATTCTCTGGCTTGTCTCCCGCCTTCAAAAGCAGAAAAAACAAAGAGGGGAGAATAATAGCCGCGAGCAATGTCTCCACACAGGGAAGCACGATGGCAGTGTCTCCACACAGGGAAGCATGATGGCAGTGTCTCCACACAGGGAAGCAGATGATGGCAGTGTCTCCACACAGGGAAGCATGATGGCAGTGTCTCCACACAGGGAAGCACGATGATGGCAGTGTCTCCACACAGGGAAGCATGATGGCAGTGTCTCCACACAGGGAAGCATGATGGCAGTGTCTCCACACAGGGAAGCATGATGGCAGTGTCTCCACATGGCAGTGTCTCCACACAGGGAAGCATGATGGCAGTGTCTCCACACAGGGAAGCATGATGGCAGTGTCTCCACACAGGGAAGCATGATGGCAGTGTCTCCACACAGAGAAGCATGATGGCAGTGTCTCCACACAGAGAAGCACGATGGCCACACGTTAGCTACCAAGCTGCACATGTGATACAACCACGGCTCCTATATGTTCCTATGCAAATTAAATTCCTATTCCTGTTCCACATTGCCGCATTCAGATGAATCAATTGATAACAGTGTCATTATGGCCACATATTCCCTCCCATGACTCACAGGAGGTAAGCATGGCAGTTTAACTATGTAATGTTTCATTTATATGTTTTTCTTGTCACTACCTGGCATGATCGTGAATTGTTACCGTAGCACAATTTCACGAACACACTCCATGAAAATCTATGACCTTCATCAACAGTTTAGCATGTAACGCCATAACACACTTCGTGGGACGTGCCACGTGTGTTCGAGAAGCGACACAGGACCACGTTTGGCTTAGAGCAAAATAGTCATCCTGGCCTATAATGTTTCTACTGCATCACAAGTTCCAAGTTCTAAACGTACTTGCCTCCGCGCGCTTATTTGAATGGGGGCATCGCATGCATCAGTACACCGAGCGTGCAGAAAGTGCAGACACGTTTTAACTTCCACAAAAAGATGCCAAATTCGCCAATGCCGGCTGTGGGCCCTACAAAATCCCAACCGTGAATAATTGTCACAGCTGAATAGTTTGATTTAGCAGCACCCGTAATCCTAATTGGAGCGTGAGTCTTTGGGATGCGAGGACACAGAAGTGCTGTGATGATAATCGGGCCTAAATGAACACACTGCTACAGTCACAGGTGCTGAGTCTTCAAATGGCCGAACTGAGGAACAGCGACGCTCATTGTATTGATTAGCTGCTCGCACTTTGCGACACACAATCAGCATCATGCGCACTATCTCAACAGAAGTACCACGTCTGCCTCTACATCCTGTCTCCACAGCGTGGTCAACTAATCATCATCATCATCAGTCCATTCCGAGTTCCGGACGCTGATTACGGACGCTGCGCTGGGCTTTCGGTGGAGTTTGAGAAAATATTTTCGAAAGGATTCCGTGGAGTGAGGTCTGCACACGAAGGGTTCTGTTTCGCGTTACCCTTGTTTAAACAGTCTAAAGTTTCCTATGAATTTTATTGGGGCAGAATATTAAGTGCGGTTTTCCACTCTCCGCTTTGAAGCGTGGGCCGTGGGTTTAAATGATGTTAGAAAACATGCAGTGCTGTGCGAAGGCCAGAAAAGAACTCATTCGAGATGTATAATGTTATTTCGTGCCCAAGGGCCGTGTTATTATTAGATATTAATCCATGCTCTACAATTCTACAAGGCAGCAGCTATAAGCCTCAATACTCTCCCCCCTCTATATCTTCACATTTAAATGACTGACACCTCGGGTCGCTCGCCTGCTCCCTGGCACATTGATCTACGATTCTACGGCATAATGTATCTGCTCGGCTACGACGTGGCTGCTTGACCTTTTCAGGTTCAGATGAGCCGCCTTATCTCCTCATGGTAAGGGGGGGGGGGGGGGGATTTGTCTGGGAGGAATGGAGATGGAAGGGGAGGGGCAGAAGGGATGAAGGGGTGGCGGCGCGGCGGGGCAGGGAGAGGGGTACCGCCTGAAACAGAGCATCTTCTATCTGGGTCTGGGAGTGGATGACAGAGGGGTAATGAAGAGCCAGATAGACATCGGGCCGCGGCGTCGTGTTACGCCGGTCGAGGGGGCGAGGAGGACAGTTGGAGAGAGAGAGAGACTCTTTGAGACAAAGAGTGAGCAACACAACAGCCAGGAGGTGGGGAGGAGGAGGGGGATGGGGAGGAGGAGGAGGGGGTGGGCATCATAGACAATGTGCCTGAATCTTTTCAGTTCCTTTTTTTTCTTTCTTCCTTCTTTCTCAGCCTCTCTCTCTCTCAAAGGGCCGTACGTGCCCCGCCGGAGAGTTCCGGAGAGAGGCGCGGCCGCTCTCCTCTCTCTCCCGTATGCTTGTGCGTTGGGATTGGGTTTTCCAGGGATGACAGCGGCAGACACTGTGGACTACAAGACAAAGAGCAGGTGAAACACAAGATCCCTGCCACCTCCCCCCCGTGTGTGAACAAGGCAAGGGGGAAGTGTCTTGGTTCTACACGGAGCTCTCCTCTCTCTTACCCTCTCTGTTCACGGAGCTCTCCCCTCTCTTACCCTCTCTGTTCACAGAGCTCTCCCCTCTCTTACCCTCTCTGTTCACGGAGCTCTCCCCTCTCTCCCCTCTCTGTTCACGGAGCTCTCCCCTCTCTTACCCTCTCTGTTCACGGAGCTCTTCCCTCTCTTACCCTCTATGTTCACGGAGCTCTTCCCTCTCTTACCCTCTCTGTTCACGGAGCTCTCCCCTCTCTTACCCTCTCTGTTCACGGAGCTCTCCCCTCTCTTACCCTCTATGTTCACGGAGCTCTTCCCTCTCTTACCCTCTCTGTTCACGGAGCTCTCCCCTCTCTTACCCTCTCTGTTCACAGAGCTCTCCCCTCTCTTACCCTCTCTGTTCACGGAGCTCTTCCCTCTCTTACCCTCTCTGTTCACGGAGCTCTCCCCTCTCTTACCCTCTCTGTTCACGGAGCTCTCCCCTCTCTTACCCTCTCTGTTCACGGAGCTCTCCCCTCTCTTACCCTCTCTGTTCATGGAGCTCTCCCCTCTCTTACCCTCTCTGTTCATGGAGCTCTCCTCTCTCTTACCCTCTCTGTTCACGGAGCTCTCCCCTCTCTTACCCTCTATGTTCACGGAGCTCTTCCCTCTCTTACCCTCTCTGTTCACGGAGCTCTCCCCTCTCTTACCCTCTCTGTTCACGGAGCTCTCCCCTCTCTTACCCTCTCTGTTCACGTGGGTTTCTGGCCGATGCTTATCTCGTGGGCAGTCAAGAGAGCTCTCCCCAGACGGAGAGGACAAAAGGGAAGAGGACCGCGGGTCAACGTTAATGCAAACAGAGCAGAAAGGAGAACATGAACACTTTAACATGAGCGGGCACACACTCATGTCGCACACACGCACACTTATGGCCAAAAGGAAAGGACACTTTAAATTAGAATAACAGGAACAGTGTATTGCACTACCAAAGCTAACTAGCATGTCCCATATGCTCTGTAAATAACTATGTACAGATACCGAGATGTCACTCCATGTTACCTGTTACCTGTTCACTGCACAATGTTTTTATTTTTTATTTTTTATTCTATTATATGTTGTACCACTGTATTGCACATCGTTGCGGGCGAGACCACCCGCATTTCATTGTATACCTGTATGCAGTGACAATTAAAACTCTTGACTTGACTTGACTTGATGTGTAGACCCTCCAGGGTCCCTAAGAGCTGGTTATGTTCACCCCAGACCTAGATACGAGGAGCACTGCGAAGGGTGAGGGTTTCTCTGTGTGTACCTAGTGACAAAAGTGTATTAGCAACGTGTCTGTCTATTTTTAACCCCCCCCCCCCCCCCCCCCCCCCCCTTTAGATCAAGTTTTGACTGTTCAAGGCAAATAATATTAAAAAGATCCAAGACAAACTGTAAATGTTTTTAATAGTATTGTTTTGGGTCATGTTTGGGGCGATGATGAATATGGAAATCTGCTGTGTTTACTCTAATAATGCATAGGCGGTGGAGAGTCCACAGAGGACTGGGAGAAACCCCATTTGCGCGGCTGCAGTATAACCAAGCAGAGACCCACGGGAGGTCATTAGGAGAAGCTGTTTTGCTATCTTCACGTCTGTAATTAACATGTGCAATGCTGATGACTTATTTCGGCATGCAACCCAGATCTAAATTTGAAACTGTATAGTTTCCATTGCAAAAAAATACAAATGTTTAATTGTTTTTAAACAAACAATGCAGCTTATTAGGTTTTTCACCCTTTGAAGACACTGCCATGGACTGGATGAGAAGCTACCTGTCTAATAGACAACAATGTGTTATATTTAATGGTTCCATGTCAAATATGGTAACACTCCAGTGTGGTATTCCCCAAGATAGTTGTCTTGGACCCCTCCTTTACTCATATTATACGGACGGAAAACAAGGACAGTTTCAAAAATAAACTTAAAGGAGCCATAATCCGGAAGGAAATCAATATATGTCATGCATGAGTGTAGCTGCAGCCATGCTATCCAAACTTCTTCTGTTTACTTTGTGTTTTTTTTAAAGGTATGGTGAAATGGATTCACCTATGACCTTTTGTTTTATTTTCTATTGATTATGTATGTGATATATGAATGATTTACACTTAATGTTTTATATTTGTGTGTGTATATCTGTGGGGACCCAGGAAGAATGGTCAACACGTTGATGATGACTAATGGAAATCCTAATAAACATAAACATGAACTACGAGGTTAAAGAGCAGATTTGAATGAATTAGCCTAATTCAAGGCTATTTTAGACCATATAATTTTACATTTACATTTAGTCATTTAGCTGACGCTTGTATCCGGAGTGACTTGCAAGTTCTGTATGACAGGTCAGCAGGAAGGGAGCGGTTCCGGGGTGCTATCGCCCTGTAGAGTACCGCCCTTTTCATGAAATTACCTCTACCTAAGTCTGGTTTTGTGGAAGGGGCGGTATTTTGTGGCGCGATGGTATCCTGGAACTGTCTTCCCAGCGATGTTCGAAACATCAAAGAAAAGGCTAGTTTTAAAAGAAATCTTAAACACTATTTTACACTCACACACACAACACACACAATTTAGTATGATTGATTGATTGATTGATTGATTGATTGATTAATTGATTGATTGATTGAAGACGTTATTGGCGGATTGCAGAGTGGGTACAATACAGTGCGGCTCGGTGCACGCGGTTGTTGGGGGGATGCAGACCGGAGAAAGACTTTTGTCTTGTTTGCATCAGGGTCCCCCATTTTCAATTCATGATACAGCACAGCTTGAATACATGCACACCCTGATAGTTTTATTTGGTTCTAACTGGATTTTATCTCTTGTTTTTCATCTCCTGTTTTACATTTCTTTTTATTCTATGATACATTTTCTTTGTGATATATGCTTTCTTATGTTCTATCGGTGTATGTTATCTTGTGTATATGTATGTTGTTGGACCCCAGGAAGACTAGCTGCCACTAAGGCATCAGCTAATGGGGATCTGTTTAAATAAACAAATAAACCCTACCGTCATCTGGCATTTCCGTTCCGTACTGGTCAGTGACTCTGAAACTGAAACAATGATTTTGTATGGTTACTGTTCCTGTTTAGGCGTTCTGTGGTGATTGTGAGTAGGTGTGTTTGGGTTTGAATGGCAGGAAAATGTAACAGAAACAACAAGTGTGTGTGTGTGTGTGCGTGTGTGTGTGTGTGTGTGTGTGTGTGTGTGTGTGTGTGTGTGTGTGTGTGTGTGTGTGTGTGTGTGTGTGTGTGTGTGTGTGTGTGTGTGTGTGTGTGTGTGTGTGTGTGTGTGTGTGTGTGTGTGTGAGAGACTCTGGTAGCCCTCCCACCCACCTCTCTACCCCTGGTCTCTTTGTGAGGGCCAGCTGCAGGACCCAGTTTTGACTTCACGGTTGCACGGCATGAATAAAAAACAATTCCATCACAGGAATGCATCTCTCTTTTAAATGCCTTGGTATACAGAAAGAGAGAGGGGGGGGGGGGGGTGGGGGGGAGGAAATGAAAGCGAGAGAAGCCGAGCGAGAGGAGGTGAGAGTGTGAAAGAAATGCAGCAGCAGGCGCAGTGGAATGTTTTAGAAATATTCAGCCGTGGTGTAAAGGTAGATTTCCAAGTTAAATGTGTGTGTTTTGTGATAAGGCATGCGTGAGGCTTTCATCTCAATCTGAAGCATGAAAACAACCAAAAAAGTCTGATCTTTCCGCACAAGTTCGTCCTATTCCAATCTGAAAGACTGGGGTAAAAGGGAAAAGGGCTTTTTTTGTTGTTGATAAAGAACCAACATGTCTCTTCTCTTCGGAGTGTTGTCCTCATACTGTATAGCTGCCTTTCTTTGATAGCGTCATTCTC
>NW_028174842.1:282874-357874 GCF_963971535.1 Notolepis coatsorum
CTCCGGGACAGTCGTGACCTCTGACCCCCCTCCTCTCACCTAGCTAAGGCTAGCGGGCTGAAACCCCATCTTATTTCCAATCTCTCCACGTTACCTCTCCTCACCTCCCCTTTGCCTCTAATCTCCTCTCCTCCTTCCCCCCGCCTCTCCTCCTTCCCCCCGCCTCTCCTCCTTCCCCCCGCCTCTCCTCCTTCCCCCCGCCTCTTCTCCTTCCCCCCGCCTCTCCTCCTTCCCCCCGCCTCTCCTCCTTCCCCCCGCCTCTCCTCCTTCCCTCCCGCCTCTCCTCCTTCCCCCCGCCTCTTCTCCTTCCCCCCGCCTCTTCTCCTTCCCCCTGCCTCTCCTCCTTTCCCCCGCCTCTCCTCCTTCCCCCCGCCTCTCCTCCTTCCCCCCACCTCTCCTCCTTCCCCCCCGCCTCTCCTCCCTCCCCCCGCCTCTCCTCCTTCCCCCCGCCTCTCCTCCTTCCCCCCGCCTCTTTTCCTTCCCCCTGCCTCTCCTCCTTCCACCTCTCCTCCTTCCCCCCGCCTCTCCTCCTTCCCCCCCGCCTCTCCTCCTTCCCCCCGCCTCTTCTCCTTCCCCCCGCCTCTCCTCCTTCCCCCCGCCTCTCCTCCTTCCCCCCGACTCTTCTCCTTCCCCCCGCCTCTCCTCCTTCCCCCCGACTCTTCTCCTTCCCCCCGCCTCTCCTCCTTCCCCCCGCCTCTTCTCCTTCCCCCCGCCTCTCCTCCTTCCCCCCTGCCTCTTCTCCTTCCCCCTGCCTCTTCTCCTTCCCCCTGCCTCTCCTCCTTCCCCCCGCCTCTCCTCCTTCCCCCCGCCTCTCCTCCTTCCCCCCGCCTCTTCTCCTTCCCCCCGACTCTTCTCCTTCCCCCCGCCTCTCCTCCTTCCCCCCGCCTCTCCTCCTTCCCCCCGCCTCTCCTCCTTCCCCCCGCCTCTCCTCCTTCCCCCCGCCTCTCCTCCTTCCCCCCGTCTCTTCTCCTTCCCCCCGCCTCTCCTCCTTCCCCCCGCCTCTCCTCCTTCCCCCCGCCTCTCCTCCTTCCCCCCGCCTCTCCTCCTTCCCCCCGCCTCTCCTCCTTCCCCCTGCCTCTTCTCCTTCCCCCAACCTCTCCTCCTTCCCCCCCGCCTCTTCTCCTTCTCCCCGCCTCTTCTCCTTCCCCCCGCCTCTTCTCCTTCCCCCACCTCTCCTCCTTCCCCCCACCTCTCCTCCTTCCCCCCGCCTCTTCTCCTTCCCCCCGCCTCTTCTCCTTCCCCCTGCCTCTTCTCCTTCCCCCCACCTCTCCTCCTTCCCCCTGCCTCTTCTCCTTCCCCCCACCTCTCCTCCTCCCCCCCGCCTCTTCTCCTTCCCCCGACTCTCCTCCTTCCCCCCGCCTCTCCTCCTTCCCCCCGCCTCTTCTCCTTCCCCCGCTCACCTCGCTGCCTCACACGGCCTCCCGTCTCCGTTCCCCGTTTGTTACACATGACTCCACTGCATGACTTCATGTTTAAAAAGGAACATCGGAGAAGGAGGGACAAAGAGAGGGAGGTGCTCTGGTTGGGTGTGTTTGCGCGTGAAAATGTCCCCTCTCCTAATTGACCTACTGTATCTCAAGCCCCGTCCTCTTCTGGATCCTCCAATCAGGGCTATTGCTGACACAGATGTGATTGGAGGATCGAGAGAAGAGGGCGTGGTTTGAGAGAGATCAGTTGGTTGATGTGTAACACGCCGGTGCTTATGTCTTCAGCGTCGCCGTTACACAAGTGAAGCTCGTTCATTGAAGGCAACTCCAGCGGTTCCCACCACACACACCGTTGGCATGCAGAGAAAAACTCAAGGTTTAGAAATCATGTTATTCTCATTAACTTCTCTGCTCTCCTTGGCGCCTTTTCACAAACGGCTGCACGCCATTGTACTCCTGCCCACACCTCGGTAACCTTGAGGAGCCGGGGAGAATAAGAGAGCTTCTGCCGCTTCAGTTTCCAAAGAAGGATGTTTTAAAGGCATTGGAAGGGAAGAAAAAAGCTGCGCCGCCCCTCGTGTATCATAACCTTGGCTTTATTGCTGTTTGTCTAGGGTGGTAGCTGTAAAATTGACAGGAGAGAAAGGACTGAGCAGAGGGCGTAATTGCGTGAGCAGGTCCAAAACTCAGGTATCGGGTGGGAGGCGATGGAATTGGAACGTCTCTTTCTTTTGGAATGGAGCAGTTCTCTTCTCTTCTCTTCCCCCAGATGGAAAAGATGTATGTTCAGTCTAAATCCAAAATATATACGATTGAACCCTCTTCCACTGAAGAACCATATAAATCCATTTGGGATTCTTTTTGGACAGCCCATGTATTTGCAGTTAATCTAAATCACTTGTGAATGTGAATGAGTGTGAATGTGATACTACTGTATATCACAAGAAACGACTCCACCTCGGCTGTATTTAAATATGAGTGAACACACACTCTAACAGGCACTCTCTCACACACACACACACACACACACACACACACACACGCACATGCACATGCACACGCACACGCACACACACACACACACACACACACACACACACACACACACACACACACTCATCTGTCTATACATACCAGCACATAAGCATTTTATACATCTGTAGATACTATATCTATATATGTACATACTGTATCCCTTACCTACTCTTAATAGTTACACTGCTGGCCAGTATGACTACTACCATACTGTCATTATACCTGTGTCACTGTACATATTAATATTACAACTCTGTAATTTATATATTTTATACCCAGTTTAATCACTTATATGGCTGCTTTTTTATATAGCGCTTTTATCCAAAGCGATTTACATTTGACCCGTTCACTCACACATTCACACACCGACGGCAGAGGCAACCATGCAAGGTGCCAACCTGCTCATCGGGAGCAATTAGGGGTTAAGTGTCTTGCTCAAGGACACATCGACATGCTGCCCAGGAGGAGCGGGAATCAAACCGGGAACCTCGACATGCTGCCCGGGAGGAGCGGGAATCGAACCGGGAACCTCTTGTACATTGTATATTACTATTACACTTTACTGTTACATTTGCACTCTGGTTGGATGCCAAACTTATTTTACTTGTGCTTGTACTGTATAATGACAATAAATTAGAATGTAATCGAATCTAAACAAATCTAAACTCACCGTCTTTAAAACATTGTTCCTCTGAAAATGTAAAACGGACTTACATGGTTCTTCATCTGAGGTACGGGAAGACAGAGAGGATTGTGCAGGTGAAACCGTAACACTAACATATAAAACTATAAAAAATTATTAAATAGATTAAATAAGTAAGATAATGATACCTCAAGGCAGGCAGAAATTATATGTTTCTTATCAAACTTTCATAAGCCTGGAATATTGTTTCTTATAGGCTAATCCTATGCGTTCCCTTCTCTTCTCTTCCCTTTCTCTCATATCGGTCTGGTTTACATGTTCATCACCTGCATACGCTCTCATTAGCTGTGATTGGAGAGCGTATGGACATCCATAGGCGTGATATATCAGCCAGGGTTTTCCAATTAAGATCCAGAGCTTCGGGACTCTTAGGTATATGTTATATATATAAAAAAAGGCCAAATGGAAAATTAAGCGTCTCCTCGCAGCGAGACTTGATCAAGCTCAGCGATAATGAAATATGGAGGCGGTAACTCATCCCTGTGCAGAGGAGCAGAGGAAGGATGAAGGAGGGAAGAGGAGAGGAGGAAATTATTGCTGAGATGAGGGGGGGGGGGGGGGGGGGCTGTCCATGTCATGTCATGTCCAGGTATATCGGAAATCATGCTCGTTGTCAGGTCTTGTGCGGTCAACGATTTACCACGCCACACACACACACACACACACACACACACACACACACACACACACACACACACACACACACACACACACACACACACACACACACACACACACACACACACACACACACACACACACACACACACACACACACACACACTGCTGTCTAGTGGCGGATGAGGATCTTTTCAGCCGTTTCTCCTCCTCCTCCTCCTTTATAGTTCTTCTTCTCTCATCCTCGATCTCACCTCCACAGAGGCCCCCCGAGTGTTAAATGAAATAAAGGGAGAAAAGCGTCTACCCCTCCCCCCCCCGGGCGCGACGGGGGCCGCTGGGCTACGGAGGCACATTATCTCCTGTGGCGCGGCCACCACAGATGGATAGCCACTGGGGCTCAGGACAGAGGCCGATAGCAGACACAGATACACACACACGCATACACACGCCCGCGCACACACACACACATGCACACGGAAACAATATGAGGTCTGGATAGATTGAATGCTCAGGTGTTGTTTGCCACTGAAAGGACACTGGTTAGAAGAGCCATTTGGAGAATATAGAGGGGGGGGGGGGGGGTTTGAGGGGGGGGGGGGATGTCGGGGAGGGAGGTAGAAGACCCCCCCCCCCCAGTGTAGCTCCCAACCCCCCACCTCCTCCACTCAGTACTTTCATTTTCAGGAAGGATATAAATCACAGAGAAACCATTGGAACACAAAGGCCCCCCTCCCTACCAACCCCATATTTCACAACAGCAGGTCACATGGATACAAGGTTAAACTTTGATACGGCCCCCCGCGCTGTGTTTTATGACACTCACAATTGCTGTACACCCAGACAATATCGACAGTCTCCTCAAGAGTGCAGACCGGCGAGAGCAGCGTGAAGAAGGATAAAATTGGGAATAAGACATGGAGAATTAGAGATGAAAAAAGACAGTCCGGTTGTGGAACAATAAATACATCACTCCAGTCAGGTGATTGTTCCAGTAGTGTGAGCTCATCAGGGAGAGTGTGTCGCCACCGGGGAAGGAGGCCCATGGGAGACACAGCGCGATGATGACACACCGCGGTGCTCCTTGTTAAACTGTCCCCCCGGGGCCTACCACTTCCTGGTGCGGTACCAACAACACGGTTCCTCCCAAGGATTAGCCATCAAAACAAACCGTGCCATTAGCATGCTGTCATGTTCACGTCGTCAGGGCTGTGTGTACACTCTGCGCTAATTGTGGCATCATTCGCACTGAATGAGTTATTTTCCCGCAGTTTATTTTTAGATTTGGAGTTCTGTGTGACAGCGATGAGACGTGTCAACGCATGTCATTTGTCCGTCTGGTAGCGGGCGTGAGACAAATCGGTGGAGAAAAGTGTCTGTCCAATTATACAGCGGAGTCTGAGCAGCGCCATTATGCTGCTCGCTGCATTGATCGCCTCAGTTCTTTCCACGGATATCAAATCAGACAAACACCGGCGTAGCAGCAGGCATACAGATGAGACAATGAAATGTGTGCGTGCATCGAAGTAGTGGACGCATGCAACCGGACAAACTGCTTGGGAAACGCTCGGGTCAATTCAAATGAGATTTTGGGTAATGGATTGATTCCCAACCCAGGAAAGTCTAAATGGAAGATTTTACTTCCAAATGAAAGCGAGGGGAGATCGAGAGCCAAGGAGGTTAACACTTTCACTACCACACTACAGACGGTTAATAGTGTGGTGTGGTCTGTAGTGTGGTAGTGAAAGGGTTAACCTTCTGTAGTGTGGTTGTGAAAGGGTTAACCATTTGTTGTGTGGCAGTGAAAGGGTTAACCTTCTGTGTTGTGTGGCAGTGAAAGGGTTAACCCGTTGGTAGTGTGATAGTGAAAGGGTTAAAAAGCCACTGTCATAGGAGACAAGGGAGAATAGGATTGGGTGTGAGGGTGTGTGTGTGTGTGTGTGTGTGTGTGTGTGTGTGTGTGTGTGTGTGTGTGTGTGTGTGTGTGTGTGTGTGTGTGTGTGTGTGTGTGTGTGTGTGTGTCTGTGTGTGTGCGTGCGTGCGTGCGTGCGTGCGTGCGTGTGTGTGTGTGTGTGTGTGTGTGTGTGTGTGTGTGTGTGTGTGTGTGTGTGTGTAATACAGCTGAGTGATTCTGTTGATGTCTCTGAGGGGTAATTAATTCTGACATGGCCTGTCTTTGAATTTACAGGCCTCTTCCGGCCTGTGACGCCGTCATCCCGACTGGAGTCACCATCCACGGGGGCAGCATCGTTGGAAGCTGGCCTGTCTGGGCACAAGCTCTGAAAGGTCATTCCAAAAGCAGAATAATGTCAGTTCTCACACACAGTCTTTATCAGTCCAATGCATGACAGTAAAACCTTTGTATTAACCCATTCTACTGGACAATCTGTATCTCTGCAATAAAAACAAATCAAATAAATACAAATGTACATATGGTTGGGGCACAATGCCAATGGTTATTATCTATTAATGATTGCAGCTTGCAGCTTCCTCCAGAACCACTCATCCAGTCAACTTCACGGCCGACTTACATGGGTCCCCAGGAATACACCCGCCACGTGTGAAGTCAATTGGATGAGCAGTTCTCGAGAAAATCGACAGACAGACAGAGACTCCTTCCATTTTAGTTAGATGTCGGGAGGGGTTTTCTCTACTGGGCCTTTCGTTGAGATGTTTTAATAAAGAACATGATTCAGTAAGTAAAAGTATTTCTCTCTCTCTCTCTCTTCCTCTCTCCATTCTCTCTCTCTCTCTCTCTCCCCTTTTTTTTCTCTCTGTCCATCTCTCCATTTCTCTCTCGCACTCGCTCTCTCTCTCCATCTCTCCCTTTCTCCATCGCTCTCTCTTTCTCCATTTCTCTCCCTCTCTCTCTCTCTCCCTCTCTCCACTTCATTCTCCTTTTCCATCACTCCTCGTTTCCTTCATGGAACCTGACATTGATTTCCTGCAACAAGGACCACAAGGTCTTTCAATACGCCCCCAGTTCTAAAATGAAATCAATGGCTGCAACTCCTCTCCATGAGTGGTTAAAAATTAAAGCTGTTATTATTAAAAAGCCAGTAGCCAGCACTCCCCTAGCCATCTTCTCTCCCAGTGCCTTTGCTTGCTCTAATAGCGGCCCGACCGTGACCCACATCGTAAAGGCGTGAAGCCCGATCAATACACCTTCCCCTGTGAAACAGTAGATCTGTAAACTGAGAAAGCGCTGCAGCTAAGGCCATGAAAATAAAAATCTGCCGAGCGATGTGGCGCGGGGAGCGGGGAGCGCTCGATTCAAGGTGAGCGGTGAGTGAGCGGAGAGCGACTTGGGGGCGGGGTCAACATGAGCGATTAGCGGAGCGGACCAAGCTTTAAAGAGCGAAGAGCGGATTTCTCGCCCGCGCCGATCCGCTCACGTGGCCTGCCCCCGGGTCAATTCCCACCACAGTCTTCTCTGCTGTGTCTCCCTGGAAGAATGGAAACAACGATGACGTTCATCAAAGGTGCAACGCCCACGCCTCAGCACACATGAAGACTCAGGTGTAGACTTAGCCCACGCCCCCCCCCAGCCTAGCCTCCCTCAGTTGTCTTAATGGTTGCCATCTTGGTCCTCCCCATACACACCATAGGCTAAAACGGTGACCTTCTGTGCTCAAATCTGTGATCGATTTTGGGTGTGTGGGTGGAGGGCTGACATCTAGATCGCAGGTCTTCAGCTGACGAGTCAACCAGTTTGTGACGATCCAAATTGGACAAGAGAGTGCTATGTCATCACTGTGATGGACAAACAGCCATGCATACGCACACAGACACTAAGAAGTATACAGTGTTCTCATGATGTGTCGTGCCACAGCTCATTGGCCACGGTTGTCATTTAATCACCTGTTATGTACACTACCATCACCTGTTGTTTGCGACCAAGACGTCTGCGGTCAAACACCATGAATATCCCCCTCGTGCTTTGTGAAATATAAACACTACGGAAGATAGGCCGTAGACTTTTAAATAATACATATTAACTGTTAATATCTGGCTTCTAGTTACTGGTTTGGCTTCACTGTTATGTAGGAGTGGACATGATTGTATACCATTGGCTACAAATTGCACCTCTCTCCACCAAAACAACTCCCTATGAAATGACTGGTTTGAATCATTAACGCTCTTTCCTCACATTACCATTAGGCTCTCCCAATGGGCGAGTCTCGTGATGGACAGCCCGCCCCGTGCTTAGGGAGTGGGTTCATATGGATCCTGAGCCCTTTTCTTCTCCCGTGAAAATGGCCTGGTATGTGGTCGTGGTAATGATGATGAACACTCAGGTATGGCCAGGTGGACGGTTGTAATTATCTTTTACAGCAGGGAGTGTAACACACGCAGCCAGCAGCACACAGGTCAGCTGTCCTGCTGCTACCGCCAGCCAATGGATGCCTGCACATTCCTCCTGTTGCTGACAGAAGCAGCGGTGGTGTGTGTCTGTGTGCGTGTGTGTCTGTGTGTGTGTGTGTGTGTTGCCACACAGATTCAGAAAGGAAGAGCTGTGGTTGCTGTCTGGACACCTACTGCTACAATTGTGCCATTAGCATGACTACTTTCCATATCACTCTAGGTCTTATGTAGATTTGTGTGTGTGTGTGTGTGTGTGTGGGTGTGTGTGTGTGTGTGTGTGTGTGTGTGTGTGTGTGTGTGTGTGTGTGTGTGTGTGTGTGTGTGTGTGTGTGTGTGTGTGTGTGTGTGTGTGTGTGTGTGTGTGTGTGTGTGTGTGCGCGCGTGCGCTTGTATTTGTGTACGCTTGTGCATGAAACACCCGTGGACCTGTGTGTTTTTCTACATTACACATGTATGTAATTCTCTCCGTGTATCATGTGTGCCCAGGTATGTTTGCCCTTGTGAATTAATACACATGCACACTTTGCCCGTGTGTTTACATCTATGAATAACAGCTGAGGCGTGGCAAGGTGGTGGGTGTTGGGGCGGTATCACTTCAGCTCGGGGTCATGCACTAGAAACAGAATAATTGGAGTGGGGCCTTATCCTCTGACACACTTCGGCATGCGTCTGGCCCCTGCGTGGTGCGTGTGCATGGCTGTGTATCGCACCGTTAATTGCTTTGTGCAAATATTTAGGCTCATTAAAAGGTGTGAAACCCCTCCCCCTCAGCCCCGCCCCTTTGGACAGATGGCATCAGGCATGGTTCTCCATTAGGACTCGGTTTGGTTAATTATCAAGGCAGCAGCCGCTTCTAAATACCCCTCTCACACACACACACACACACACACACACACACACACACACACACACACACACACACACACACACACACACACACACACACACACACACACACACACACACACACACACACACACACACACACACACACACACACACACCCTACTCTATGCGGGCGTCTGAAGAGGAAAGGTCAAGGCAGGGATTCTGACTGTGCTCGTTCAAACCAGCATGGAAGCCCATGGAGCTACTTGTTAGTGGAGACATGGCTTATAGAGGCACCCAGGAAGGATGACCTATTGGGGACAGGATGGAAGATATTAGCCATATGGGTGACCTTCGCCTATCTACCACCACCAATACCAAAGGGGGAAGTTCACGGTATTGAACCAAGCTGAACTTTAACTTCAACGTTTACCGCTGGTCCCAGTCAAGATATCAGCCAAAGAGTTTGATTGCAGTCGGGTTAAAAGCCTTTTGTATTACTTGAAGCGAAAGCATGCATAGTCATTAAATTTCTGCAGGTGAATGCCAACATGGCCATCCTTTTGAAATGTTTCCATAATTCCTGGAGTTGAAATTTACTTCAGAGGTCCAGGGCTGTATCCCACAGCAGCAACAGTATAAAGGTTTGTCAGGAGATTGCTCCTGTTGATTCCCAAGTCATTGACTCCTCTCCTCTCTCTTCTGTGAAAGGCGAATGTGTGGTTAGCGTGTCACTGACAGCCTGATGGGTGCAATGCGATGGCGGGACAAACAGAAGTGCCTGCTATTGTGCAAAAGCACATTAAGCACTTTGGGAAAAACTCGATTCAAATCGGAGCATGCACCATAACACTGGGAATGATTTGGCCAAATGCTTTGCAGGCCAGTGGCACACTGTGAAAACAGACAATGAGGTATGACTTCTCTTAGCAGCCACCGCCGGAGAAAGCTACTCTACTAGCGTTACAATGGTCCTCATTCTCGCACAGCTTGGTATTGTCGAATTCTTTGTAGGATTTATGTAGGATTTCCGTACTCGAAAAGGCAGTCGCAAGTCGGACAGACTGGTGTGCGCTCGTGTTTTCAACAGCTTTCTCTGGGGCAAGTCATTGGGGATTGTCGATACTACAGACATCGTGGAATTAAATCATTATAATGATAATTAATACGACAATATTTGTATAATTAATAATGATGTTTTGCATTTATAGTCCTGACTCAATGAGGCATCGTGAACATTACACACACACACACTGCAAACTGAATAAAGAACTAAACCGATCACCGCAGATATAGCTACTGTATAGTGGAATATACTGTATTAAAATTCCATATACCGTCTTGTTATTATTATATTATTTATTGTTGGTTTTATTTATTTATTACATTGCTTACGCACATCTAAGAGCCAGTGTAGAAACGGCTTACTATTGTACTTACATTTGCACTCTGGTTGGATGCCAAACTTATCTTCGTTGTATTGTACTTGTGCTGTATGATGACAATTTGTATCTAATCTAATCTCATTTTGGGAGATTATATAAAAGATGATTATTATCATTTCGAGTCGCAAATCGTTGTCGCGCTGCGGAGCGTGCGCGTGTGCATGTGTGTGTGTATTTGCAGGATACAGTATCAGCTGCTGCATCGTTAATGAACTATAGATTTATGGAATTCATTCATCTATTTTTAGTTAATTTCACTATATCGCACAATTGGGTTATTAAAATTCAGCAGGTAATGCAGGTGGCTTAGTGAAGAAACTGTACATACAGAGCACGCGTGCGTGTGTGTATGCTCTCTACTTGTGCTGTATGGTGACAATACATTTTTATCTAATTGTGAGGTTTTGCCCGCTGCTCACCACCTTTTCTCTGTTTCTTTAAAGCCTACTGTTAGAAATTCCCTTCTCACTCACTCTCTCTAGCCCCCACCCTCTCGTTCTTTACTCTCGTTTACTCTCAGTGGCCACACCTGGACTATTATCAATTACCTCTCGCACCTGTGGTGGCAGGCTAATTAGTTCCCCTGTGGGCTTTAAATACCAGGGCTCTTCCCCTCGTTTCGGCGTGGGGTCGTGTTGTATTCATGCTGAGTCATATTCTCTAACATCTAGACTCTTTCGGGAGATCCTCTGGTCTACCAATGCTGTAAGATGGATCTCTCCAGCCTTGAGATGTTTGCTCCAGCCTTCGTCTGCTGTCGCCGTAGCCTGTGGAGGAGACTGTTCTGCGCTCCCTGTAACTTCCACGGGAGGCACCCCAGCGCTCCACTGCAGACCCCAGCGCAGCTGTTCGTCCTGACGCACATCTAGACCAACGCGCATCTCCCGGACCCTCGGGCTTGGCACGCTCTCCAGTCACCAGCGCGCAACGCGCATCTTCAAGGGCTTTGGCCACCTGTCGCCGTTTGCCTGGAGGGAGACATTGTACTGCACTCTCTAATTCTCTACGGGAGGTATTCCAGTGTTCCACTCCAGACCAGCGCGCCAGATGCGCTCAAGCCTTCGCCACCTGCCGCCGTTTGCCTGGAGGGAGACACTGTACTGCGCTCTCTAATCCTCTACGGGAGGTATTCCAGTGTTCCACTTCAGACCTTCGAGCTTGGCACGCTCCTCCGTACCAGCGCACAGACGCGCATCTTCCAGACCTTCGAGCTTGGCACGCTCCTCCGTACCAGCGCACTGACGCGCATCTTCCAGACCTTCGAGCTTGGCACGCTCCTCCGTACCAGCGCACAGACGCGCATCTTCCAGACCTTCGAGCTTGGCACGCTCTCCAGACCTCAGCGCGCCGACGCGCATCTTCCAGACCTTCGTGCTTGGCACACTCCTCCTAGCAGACGCACCCCGAGGCGTCTCTCTGTTCCGACGCGCACACCAAGGTGTGGCGCGCACTCTGTTCCTCGGCTCCGACAGCGGCTACCCGGTAGACGACACCCTCGCCACCGCCACTGTTCCAGCTCTCTGTTCCGACGCGCACACCAAGGTGTGGCGCGCACTCTGTTCCTCGGCTCCGACAGCGGCTACCCGGTGGACGACACCCTCGCCACCGCCACTGTTCCAGCTCTCTGTTCCGACGCGCACACCAAGGTGTGGCGCGCACTCTGTTCCTCGGCTCCGACAGTCGGCTACCCGGTGGACGACACCCTCGCCACCGCCACTGTTCCAGCACTCTGTTCCTCGGCTCGGACAGCCAGCCACCCGGTGGCGATGCCCTCGCCCCGCTGCTGTCCCTGTTACCTTTACGCATACGCCTGGGTGAGTTTTGATTGTGATGTCACTCACTCAGCGTAGTGCCCTAGCTCCCGTTCCCGCTGCTGTCCCTGTTACCTTTACGCATACGCCTGGGTGAGTTTTGATTGTGATGTCACTCACTCAGCGTAGTGCCCTAGCCCCCGTTCCCGCTGCTGTCCCTGTTACCTTTACGCATACGCCTGGGTGAGTTTTGATTGTGATGTCACTCACTCAGCGTAGTGCCCTAGCCCCCGTTCCCGCTGCTGTCCCTGTTACCTTTACGCATACGCCTGGGTGAGTTTTGATTGTGATGTCACTCACTCAGCGTAGTGCCCTTGCCCCCGTTCCCGCTGCTGTCCCTGTACCTTTACGCATACGCCTGGGTGAGTTTTGATTGTGATGTCACTCACTCAGCGTAATGCCCCTTGCCCTCGTCCCGCTGCTGTTCCTGCACCATTACGCATACGCCTGGGTGAGTTTTGATTGTGATGTCACTCACCCAGCGTATTGCCTCCTTTAGTTCTCTCGTGGATATTATTTTGGACATTTCATCTCCCACTGTGTGTTTGTTCACACGAAGATAGTATTTACTTTGTTACTTTGTTATTTGGACTGTTCTGCATCTGCTCTGTTTGTTCCCTTTGAATATTAACCCTCTCCTCTGTTCTGCAGAGCGGCCCAGATGTTTTCCCACCAGTCCCCAGTTCCTCCCTGTCCCCAGCCCGCCTCCGCGGTTCTCTGTCCCCAGTTCCTCCCTGTTCCCCAGCCCGCCTCCGCGGGCCTCAGTCCCCTCTGCCCCAAGTTCTCCCCTTCTAGTTCCACCTAGTCCCTAGTCCTCTATCCCTAGTTCTCCTAGTCCCTAGTCCTCCTTCCCTAGTTCTCCTAGTCTCTAGTTCCTCTGTTCCCAAGGCGTTCCCTTAACCTTCCCTTAGGCGTTCCCTTACCTTCCCATAGTGTTCCCTTTTCCTGCCCGCCTCTTAAAGGCACTTTACCTTCCCCTCTTGTGTTATTCCAGTGTTTTGTGTTTTCTCCCTTAAAGGGACAGTGCCCTTTTTCCCTGTTCTAAATAAATATCTGTTTCTTGGCAAACCATCATACCTGTCTTGTGTTGTGCGATTGGGGTCGGTTACAAACCATAACAGTACGACCCCACCAAATCGACGACCCCAGCCAGCACAGATGGTGTATGTTGAGTTTGCCTTTTTTTTTTCTTGTTCCCTCTAGCTCCCCTGTTAGCCCTGTTAGCTCCCCTGTTAGCTTGTTAGTCTCCCCTCTAGCTCCCCTGTTAGCCCTGTTAGCTTCCCTGTTTGCCCAGTTTAGCTTCCCTGTTAGTCCTGTTTAGCTCCCTTGTTAGCCTGTTACTTCCCTGTTTAGCTTGTTAGTCTCCCCGGTTAGCTCCCCTGTTTGCTTCCCGTTTTGCCCTGTTTGACCCCCCTGTAGCTAGCCATGCCCTGGCAGCTAACCCAGTCCCTCAGCAGAGCCCCTGTCTGCTAGCTTAGCCCCGGCTGCTAGCACAGCCTCTATGTTTATGCAGCCCTTGCTGCTGGCATAGGCCCTGTAGCTAGCCATGCCCTGGCGGCTAACCCAGTTTCCCTCTGCATGGCCCCGGTCTGCTAGCTTGGCCCCGGCTGTTAGCACAGCCTCTATGTTAATGCAGCCTTGCAGCTGGCATGGGCCCTGTAGCTAGCCAGGCCCAAGCAGCTAACCCGGTCCCTCTGCATGGCCTCCACTTTTTTGTGTAGTTATCCCACTGCTAGGACTGCCCTTTCAGCTAGCAAGGTCAGTTTTTCTCACACAGCTAGGACTGTCCTTCCAGCTAGCTTGTGCTCTCATGCTGGTCCAGCCCTGTCTGCCAGCCTGGCTCCGGCAGCTAGCGCAGCCTCTATGTTGATGTAGCAGTACAGCTAGCATAGGCCCTGTAGCTATCAGTGCCCTGGCAGCTACCCTTTCCCTCTGCTAGCCTGGCTCCGGCAGCTTGCGCAGCCTCTATGTTGATGTAGCAGTACAGCTAGCATAGGCCCTGTAGCTATCGGTGCCCTGGCAGCTAACCTTCCCTCTGCTAGCCCTTTCCCGGTGCTTCCATGGTTACCCCTTAGCTACCCTGCTTGCCCCTCAGTTCCTCTAGACCAGTTGCTCTAGACCAGTTCTCTAGACCCAGTTCCTCTAGACCAGTTCCTCTAGACCAGTTCTCTAGACCAGTTCTCTAAACCAGTTCTCTAGACCAGTTCTCTTGCCCAGTTCGCTAGACTAGTTCTCTAGACCCAGTTCCTCTAGACCAGTTGCCCCTCTGCTACCCTAGTTACCCCTCGGCGACCCTGTTTCTTTTGCTAGCCCCACTCTTGTGGTGGCTTCCCCTGCTGGCTTGGCCAGTACCTCTTGTTTTGCCCCCTGCCACTCTGTCTGTATTTGTTTTGGGTCGCCGGGTGGCTCCCGTTGAGGGGGGGGTACTGTGAGGTTTTGCCCGCTGCTCACCACCTTTTCTCTGTTTCTTTAAAGCCTACTGTTAGAAATTCCCTTCTCACTCACTCTCTCTAGCCCCCACCCTCTCGTTCTTTACTCTCGTTTACTCTCAGTGGCCACACCTGGACTATTATCAATTACCTCTCGCACCTGTGGTGGCAGGCTAATTAGTTCCCCTGTGGGCTTTAAATACCAGGGCTCTTCCCCTCGTTTCGGCGTGGGGTCGTGTTGTATTCATGCTGAGTCATATTCTC
Organism: Notolepis coatsorum; assembly: GCF_963971535.1. NCBI lineage: Eukaryota > Metazoa > Chordata > Actinopteri > Aulopiformes > Paralepididae > Notolepis > Notolepis coatsorum. The sequence continues at coordinate 297,800 of NW_028174842.1, forward strand.
TAACATCTAGACTCTTTCGGGAGATCCTCTGGTCTACCAATGCTGTAAGATGGATCTCTCCAGCCTTGAGATGTTTGCTCCAGCCTTCGTCTGCTGTCGCCGTAGCCTGTGGAGGAGACTGTTCTGCGCTCCCTGTAACTTCCACGGGAGGCACCCCAGCGCTCCACTGCAGACCCCAGCGCAGCTGTTCGTCCTGACGCACATCTAGACCAACGCGCATCTCCCGGACCCTCGGGCTTGGCACGCTCTCCAGTCACCAGCGCGCAACGCGCATCTTCAAGGGCTTTGGCCACCTGTCGCCGTTTGCCTGGAGGGAGACATTGTACTGCGCTCTCTAATTCTCTACGGGAGGTATTCCAGTGTTCCACTCCAGACCAGCGCGCCAGATGCGCTCAAGCCTTCGCCACCTGCCGCCGTTTGCCTGGAGGGAGACACTGTACTGCGCTCTCTAATCCTCTACGGGAGGTATTCCAGTGTTCCACTTCAGACCTTCGAGCTTGGCACGCTCCTCCGTACCAGCGCACAGACGCGCATCTTCCAGACCTTCGAGCTTGGCACGCTCCTCCGTACCAGCGCACTGACGCGCATCTTCCAGACCTTCGAGCTTGGCACGCTCCTCCGTACCAGCGCACAGACGCGCATCTTCCAGACCTTCGAGCTTGGCACGCTCTCCAGACCTCAGCGCGCCGACGCGCATCTTCCAGACCTTCGTGCTTGGCACACTCCTCCTAGCAGACGCACCCCGAGGCGTCTCTCTGTTCCGACGCGCACACCAAGGTGTGGCGCGCACTCTGTTCCTCGGCTCCGACAGCGGCTACCCGGTGGACGACACCCTCGCCACCGCCACTGTTCCAGCTCTCTGTTCCGACGCGCACACCAAGGTGTGGCGCGCACTCTGTTCCTCGGCTCCGACAGCGGCTACCCGGTGGACGACACCCTCGCCACCGCCACTGTTCCAGCTCTCTGTTCCGACGCGCACACCAAGGTGTGGCGCGCACTCTGTTCCTCGGCTCCGACAGTCGGCTACCCGGTGGACGACACCCTCGCCACCGCCACTGTTCCAGCACTCTGTTCCTCGGCTCGGACAGCCAGCCACCCGGTGGCGATGCCCTCGCCCCGCTGCTGTCCCTGTTACCTTTACGCATACGCCTGGGTGAGTTTTGATTGTGATGTCACTCACTCAGCGTAGTGCCCTAGCTCCCGTTCCCGCTGCTGTCCCTGTTACCTTTACGCATACGCCTGGGTGAGTTTTGATTGTGATGTCACTCACTCAGCGTAGTGCCCTAGCCCCCGTTCCCGCTGCTGTCCCTGTTACCTTTACGCATACGCCTGGGTGAGTTTTGATTGTGATGTCACTCACTCAGCGTAGTGCCCTAGCCCCCGTTCCCGCTGCTGTCCCTGTTACCTTTACGCATACGCCTGGGTGAGTTTTGATTGTGATGTCACTCACTCAGCGTAGTGCCCTTGCCCCCGTTCCCGCTGCTGTCCCTGTACCTTTACGCATACGCCTGGGTGAGTTTTGATTGTGATGTCACTCACTCAGCGTAATGCCCCTTGCCCTCGTCCCGCTGCTGTTCCTGCACCATTACGCATACGCCTGGGTGAGTTTTGATTGTGATGTCACTCACCCAGCGTATTGCCTCCTTTAGTTCTCTCGTGGATATTATTTTGGACATTTCATCTCCCACTGTGTGTTTGTTCACACGAAGATAGTATTTACTTTGTTACTTTGTTATTTGGACTGTTCTGCATCTGCTCTGTTTGTTCCCTTTGAATATTAACCCTCTCCTCTGTTCTGCAGAGCGGCCCAGATGTTTTCCCACCAGTCCCCAGTTCCTCCCTGTCCCCAGCCCGCCTCCGCGGTTCTCTGTCCCCAGTTCCTCCCTGTTCCCCAGCCCGCCTCCGCGGGCCTCAGTCCCCTCTGCCCCAAGTTCTCCCCTTCTAGTTCCACCTAGTCCCTAGTCCTCTATCCCTAGTTCTCCTAGTCCCTAGTCCTCCTTCCCTAGTTCTCCTAGTCTCTAGTTCCTCTGTTCCCAAGGCGTTCCCTTAACCTTCCCTTAGGCGTTCCCTTACCTTCCCATAGTGTTCCCTTTTCCTGCCCGCCTCTTAAAGGCACTTTACCTTCCCCTCTTGTGTTATTCCAGTGTTTTGTGTTTTCTCCCTTAAAGGGACAGTGCCCTTTTTCCCTGTTCTAAATAAATATCTGTTTCTTGGCAAACCATCATACCTGTCTTGTGTTGTGCGATTGGGGTCGGTTACAAACCATAACACTAATCTAATAACATTTTGGGAGATTATGTAAAATATTATTATTATCATCTGGACTCGCAAATCGCTGTCGCGCTATGGAGCGTGCACGCGAGCGCGTGTGTGTGTGTGCTCTCACGCTGTATTGTACTTGTGCTGTATAATAACAAACAACAATACATTTTAATCTAATCTCCTTTTGAGATCAGTCACAATTAAATGCTTCTGTTGAATAGCATTGTGAGGATTGGTTCATTCCCCGCCACACGCTTCTTCAAGGTACTGTGATGATTGGTTCATTCCCCGCCACACGATTCAGGAGCGATTATCAATTCCATCACGCACCTGTTGTAGTTTGTAATTAGTGCTCCAGAGACTTCATATACTCGGACCTTCTATCAATCGTTGTCGGGTCGTTTTGAATTACTACTGCTACTGCCTGTCCCCCCCCATTGTTGTACCTCGTCTACTTTTCTCCAGGACATCTTTGGAAGTCTCCGCTGGTGTATATCATCCGTTTGGAGCTGTGCCTCATTGCCCGCTTATGCGTTTGCGCTTTGGTGAGTTTTTGGAAACAAACCTTTTTGGATTATCTGTTTTTGTGTGTTGGATAACACTGAAGAAATACCGTTTTTGTTTTGTACTGGACTCAGCTAATTTGTGTGTTTGGATAACACTGAAGAAGTACCGTTTTGTTTTGTACTAGACTCAGCTAACTTGTGGGTAGTTTACACCGAAGATCAAGTCACTTGTATTTCATACTGGACTCAGCTAAGGGAGGACTGAACTGCACTGCCACTGTGTACAGTTGGACTGTTATTGATCACTCTCTCTCTCTCTCTCTCTCTCTCCGTTTCCACTCCGAGTTGGATCTGGGAGTATCTGCAGAGCCGCAGCGGCGCCTACGCCGATTCCCCACCTCTAACACCGGGAGGATCTGCAGAGCCGCAGATAACTCTGCCGAAGGCATTCTCCTATTTGTTAATTCTGTTTTGTATTTTGGCACATTTTTTGGTTCAGTAATAAATACGCCCTAGTGTTTGGCTAACTCTGAACTACCTGTCTGTGCCGTGCTGTTGAGGTCGGTTTAAAACCCTAACAAGCATGGTGGATGGCAATGCCAAACCTCGCCTTATAAGGAGCTGGCGGGGCGTGTCTGTATGCAAAATCAACGAGAACGTGCATTTCAGTTTAAGAATGAATGACGTGTTTCATTCTGCGGAGCACAGCTGCGAACGTTTCCCCCCCACTTACTGTACGTAGACCGTTTCACACGTTCAGGAACCCGGAGGAGGATTTCCGTAAATCTGTTGTACGAAATGTTTACCAAGATATTTACCAAGGCACTTACTGGTAAACACGTTCGAGAATGAGGACCAATGACAACAAGCATCTTCGCATAAACAAAATGGAGGACGTATAGAGCAACAGAGGGGAACCGACTCACTGTCATAATGATGGTCACACACAGGCAAACTGACGGCAGTCAAGCTGACATTTCACACTGCCATCAACAATCGAGTCACTGTTCATTAACCGCGCCAAGCCATGGAGATGGAAAATCCCTCTGCATAACTAGATTTGATATGCTTATACACTCACTCAAACACACAGATGCATATTCAATCAGTCTGTGTGTGTGTCTGTGTCTGTGTGTGTGTGTGTGTGTGTGTGTCTCTCTCTCTCTCTCTCTCCTTCTCTCTCTCTCTCTCTCTCGCACACGCACACGCACACGCAGATTCACAAACACACAGACAGGCAGATCTAGTCTCTGAGGACATGACCTGGCCTCCACCCCTTCATACCACACCCACCCACTCCCCGGCCCCAAGGCAATATGGCACGGACTGATCCACTGTAAAGACAGGGGTGTCCAGACTGCTATGCATCCCTTAATGAACGTGACATTTAGCTGATATTTACATGTCATGCATGGCACTGAATTAGCATGCCCAACACTAAGCTTCAGATTAAACAAAGCTTAGCAATTACACACTATCAATCATGCCAAGCCTCGTAGGTGACCTATTCAGCGCTAGCCAAGAGACGGGACTTGGTCCTCGTCCCTCCAATTAAAATGTTACACATTCCAGTTTATTTACAAATTGGTGAAGCGTGGCAACATAGGATCTCAGCAGGAGAAACTTTGAATGGTGTCTGTCCGTTTGCTGAGATTCTAATTGCCCTCTCTGCCGGCAAGATGTCAAAATATCTATCTGAATTCATTTCTAGTCAAGGACATGGCTGTGTAGAGCATTGACTATCAGAATATGTTTGTTTACCATGGATGTCAGTCACCATGCTGGGGTCAAACACTGGAAGCTAAAGCTACTGAATACAAAACAGGAGAGCGACGGTTCCTGCAGGTCTGTCTCCGCATCTCTTCCTCTTTACCTCAGAGGAATACAATACGAAGCAATAAGCTTTTAAACGCTTTTTAGCCGTTTTCACTTGACTCAAGCCGCTGTATTATTCGGTTGCATCCAATTTTACTTGAATTATTGCTAATTCATCATGCCTACACTGAAATCAAATCTGTGGAAATGAAAGCTACAATAGAAAGAGATGCTGAGGTGAGAGATTTGACAGTGGCTCTGGAGGTAGGCTACTGTAGATCAGTAATCTGGTATTCGATTCCCGGTTCGATTCCCACTTTTCCCGGGCAGCGTGTCAAAGTGTCCAAGAGCAAGACACTTACCCTAATTGCTCCCGATGAGCAGGTTGGCACCTTGCATGGTTGCCTCCGCCGTCAGTGTGTGAATGTGTGAGTGGATGTAAGGAACAAAATGTGGATAAAAGCGCTATATAAATGCATTTACCATTTACCATTCTGTGTGTTGCTTGTGTGTGACTGTGGAGTTGTATTTTTGGACATTAACACACAGCATGCAATTCTCCAGGGCAGACGTGTTCGGACATATGGAAAGACTACGCTTGGTTTAGGCGAGGGGTGGCACCTAGGTACTCTTTAGCGGGGGCATGATGCAGAAAGCCTACCTCCACCGCCTGTGTACAGAAGATCATCATTTTAAATATGTATTTAAATGGCACTCGACGTGTAACTTGACATCTCCAAGTCCAGGACCAGTTTAACATATTATTGTTAATCTTGGCTTAACTAATTGCCAATTATCCATAAATGATGCCTCTTACTCACCTTTTAAACAGCCCTCATTGTATTCATTGAGATGCAGAATGAACTGCAGTGAAGTGCATGTATATACAACATATTGAGCTGGTATGAACAAATTGAATAAATAAACAAAATTACCAATTAATGGTCATAGTAGTGACTAGTGACTAGTAGCTAGTGGCCTCAGGAACATTTAACCTTTTTTAGGTATTATTATGTGTCCTGGCCGCAAAATCATTTGTATTTTTTATTTCAGCCCCCTTTGTAATATAGTTTGACAGCCCTGGTCCTAAGAAAAGGAAGGTGCATACTAAAATGAGTTGATAGGAAGTACTAGCTGTGTAACTGAGGGGTACAATTCCCTGACTGTATTAATCAAGTATTGATATCATTAAATCACTACCGTCTTGTACATTACTGGCCAATACCGTACAAAGGTATTTTAGATGACAACACTTCCACAATAACAGGTTTCCACTCAAATACTAATTTATAATATTTATTACATTAAGAATAGTATTACATAATATACTTTGCTTAGATTGCGCTTATAAGGCAAAGAATGTGCAGGCAAATCAATAATGAATATTAAGGATTGTCTCTATGGATATTCTGGGAAAGGGGGTACTACCGGTTGTAAGCCAGCAGAGGGGGGGCAATGCTCTATGAATGTCAATGGTCCACGGAGCTGTAGCAAGGCACCTGGAGACGGTGTTTTACTCCCTGAGTCAGCGGGGAAAAGCAGCCTGGTCCCAGGATGCGCGCCGTGCAGGTGAAAGCCGTGGAGTCTCTGGTACGACAGAGACGGGCTTGAGTGATGGTCTCACGGGCAGGTGTAGATCCCACGGTAGCGGTGGGGTAGGCGGTTCTCTGTTCCAGCAGCTTGGTCAAAGCAATGAAGAATAATAGTCCTTGCCGGAAAGTGGCACTGCTGGCGGGGTGTAAATCCTCCGTGGTGCGCTGTAGGTATCCTCCGGTGCGCTGTAGGTATCCTCCGGTGCGCGGTAAAGCACGGTTGAACTTGAAGTTACTATCCTTATTAGCACGGGCAATAAGTGCTCTATGTAGACGCACAATTACTCACTCCACGTGGTCTTTGACTCGTAATGAAGGCTTACTAATAAATAGAGAACGATACGTTAAACCAACGTACTAGGATAACACGAGGCTCTATCTTGGGGCAATGCGAGCCCTATTCTGCCCATGTTGCGTAGTGGGGAGAGACGTCACTTGGATAACTGGAACTGAACGGGACAAGGGACTAAGAGGCTAAGAGAGAGTTCTACTTTACTTGCGCCATATATATATGCGCTGCGAACAAATAGTACCATTCGTATTTCAGTAGCCGTATTCATGGAAAGAAGCTGGGCATGTACAGACATATCTCGTCGGTACCTTTGAAGTCAGCTCTAGGGGGTAAGGCAGTGGCGCCAGGGGATCGCTTCCAATAGGAGAACGAATATTATGGTCTGTAGGCTAAAGGGATATTCCGTATATATGTACAAAGAATATACAAGGGATATCAAACGATATGCAAATATTATACATGGGATCTCAGGCAATAAATATATATATTCGGTTTAATCTGACCCTTTGTAACAGCCGCCCCCTAATTAGTCCCACCTAATTAGCTAAGCAGAGACAGATTAAGCCGCACTGTCCACTACTCAATGTCTGTGAGGGGTCGGGCAGTTCACAAAGTCAGGGGTCATGGTCGTCATTAGGCGAGTCGGGGAGCCTTGGCGACTCTATCAGCCTCGCCACGGGTCGGTTGTAGATCCGCCCTTAGCCGAGCACTTCTGCCACTCTGACCTTTCCGTCGGCACCAGTGGTCACTTTGCTTACGCGGCCGGCCGGCCACGCAGCTCGGGGTGGTGACTGGTCTATGGTCATGACGACTGGACGGGATGAAGGGGGGCTTAGGAGGAAGCGGGCCTGAGACTGCTTTGATCTGTGCTTGGCTGTGCTTTCTCCTCCTCCGTCTGTTTCTCTTGTTCGCTCTGTACCCCGTGTGAGGAGGGGCCGGTCCCGGCCGCCCCGTCAAGGAGCCGCTTGGGGTGCTGGGTTCGAGGTCAGCTGCGTCTGAAGCGCAGCTGAGGGGGGTGGAGTTCCGAACTCCCTCTGGTACCCACGGTTCTCTCACGGGCCTCTCGCTTAATGTCAATAGCCTCTGCTGTACGGGGGAGAGGCCGGTGTCTTCTTCTGTCGCTCTGGAGTGGAGGCAGCTAGTGGCTGCTGTTCGGTTGAGAGATTTAGCGAGGGGGCCTTGTAGTGTCCACCCTAGGCGGGTCTCGACTGCTGCAGGACAGCCTCGGGTTCCGGTATGGACCCGGTCTATCGGGACGATGAGGTCTGCATGGTCGGAGCCTATCAGCAGGGTCGGGGTGGCGCCGTCTATGAGCGGGATAGGTAGTTGACGCAGGTGCACATATTTATCCATCAGCTGTGGGATGGGGTAGGTGTACTGTGATAGTCCTATTTCTTGGCTGGTGAAAGCATTTGTAATCCTATACCGTCGCTCTGGCTGCCCGCTTGCTGCGATAGTGAAGGAGACATTCTCGCCCTTTATCGTCTTTAAATCTCTTCTTATTGTCCGAATCGTCATTTGGTTCTCGCTCCCCCGCAGTCCCAGCTGGGCCGCAGCGGACGCGAGCAGAAGGGTCTTCTCTGACCCGTCATCAAGGACGGCGTAAGTGTCCATGACTTTGTCCTCGTGGCTCAGGAGCACCCTGACCACTTTGAGGAGCACACGGGGGGTCCCGCTATGCTGGGGGTCTATGTGGAGAACTCCTGTCTCGGGTGGTGACGTAGACTCTATGTGGCACGAGTCGCACCTTGACTCCCAGTGTCTGCCGTAGCAGTCGGGACACCAGGGAGCGGTCTGGTGGAACTTTGGTTCTGGTGCCACCGCCTCGGCATGGTACAGTACCGCGACGGGCCCACTCGGTTGTCCTGGCTGACGCTTGTTGATGTCATGCAGGACCTCCAGGTGGGTGCCACCGCACCTGCTGCACTTCTTTTTCAAGCGGCACTCAGCTGCTAGGTGGCTGCGCGCGCAGCGGAAGCAGCGGCGGTGGTCCTTGACCCACTGGCTCACATCATCCGTGGTCAGCTTCTTGAAATCTTCGCACTGATAGAGCCGATGTTCTCCCTCACAGTACTGGCACTCAATCTTCCACTGGTCCTCTTTCGTCGAGGGGGTGTTGTGGTTCTGGTGCTGCGGTACTGATTCGGCTTGGTGCATAACAGTCACCGATCTTCTTCCATCATTTATTCTCCTGGGTCCCTCTCTGGAGCTTGGCGTGCTCCGCCCGAACGTATCCAGTCGTAAGCTGCTGACTTCTCTCGCCAGGAAGTCGGCTAGATCAAGGAGGGATGGTTCGGGGCCGTTGGGATCCCGGTAGTCTCTCTGCCGCCTAAAACGCTCTTGTCTTGCGGGTGGCAGCTTCTCCAAAATCCTCTCGACGTTAGAGTTGGCGTATAGCTCATGCATGCCCTTTTCCCGTTGCGCTCCCAGCATCCCTACCAGGGACTGCACTTTGATTGACAGGTCGTCTAATGAGCGATTGTCTGTTGCTGGGGGTAGGCGATCAATATGCCTTATCTCTTGGATTACGTAATCCCATATACGTCCATATCTCTGGTCCAGCGCTGCAAGGGCCGCTGTGTATGGGGTCGTAGAGGTAGCATAGGCCAGCGCTATATTGTGCGCTCGTGGTACTTTCAGGTGCTTCAGTAATATTGCATACTTGTGGCGTTCATCAGCGACATCCACCATCATTGTCTCTAAGCACATCCGGAGCTCCGTGTACTGTGCTCGACTCTCATAGGCGAAGTCTGGAAACGACGGCGTGGCAATGTATGATGTCATGGATGACTGGCACATCGGTGAGCGTTGGGGGAGAGGCCTCCTAGGCGAGTCTCCTCTTGCGTGTCATCTTGGGCTGGTACTTGGTGGGTACCGAAGGTCGGGTACCCAGGTGCTGTTCCTCGGGGCTGGCGGTGCGTCAAACTCACCCGTGAGTTGAGTCGGGGGTTTGTAGCGCAGGGCCTCGGGGCTGACTTCTGGGCTGTACTGGACCTCCTGGTCCTGAGTACGTTGCTGCTGGTCGGGGCTGTACTGGGCCTCCTGGGCCAGAGTACGTTGCTGCTGGTCGGCTTGGCACTCCTCCTCCTCCTCCTCCTCTTCCTCTGCTAGGACCTGGAGTCTTCTGTTCAGTCTCTCGGCGTGGTCCGGTTCTTCCCGGTTGCTAGGTCTCGTATGGACCGGCCGGGGAGGGGGTTCCGAGACATGGACAGGATCCTCCTGTAGGCGGGGTCCCGGGTCGCTTCGTCGGGTAGGGGAATGTGTCCTAGACCCATGTCTTGACGATCTCTGGGAGCTCCGTGCGGAGTGAGGGGGTGTCGCCATGGCAACCAGTTTGTCCATCAGCTCCGCCTGCAGCCGGTCGCGCTCTGCCTCGCGCCGGGCATGGGCTGCGTCGCGCGCTGCTTCGCGCTGGGCATTGGCGGCGTCGCGCTGCGCATTGGCGCTGGCCTGGGCGGCGTCGCGCTGTGCGTTGGCGGCGTCGCGCTGGGCATTGGCGCTGGCATGGGCGGCGTGGAGCTGTGCATTTGCGACGTCGCGCTGTGCATTGGCGGCGGCGTGCTGTGCATCGGCGCGGCTTCTCTCAATGTTCTCTTCTGTCTGGAGGCGTCTGGTCTCCAGTCTTATGCGGTCGTCTTCACTCCTTTGTTGCGCCTGGAAGCGATCTCGCTCGCCTGCAAAATGTTCGCGCTCGCGCGTCTGTTGCGCTTGAAGTCGATCGCGTTCGGTGGAGGCTGCCAGGGTGGCGATGAGTGCCTGCGCCAGCATCTTGTCCGCCTCGCTGGGGGAAGACGCCGTTCGGGGCGATCGGCTCCCGGCAGTACTTGTTGGAGATCCGTTCTCCGGTGGCGTACCGAGGAGATCCGTCTCCTGGGTGCGCGTCTCTCTAGGGTTGTCTTCCTCCCGGGGCTGATCGGGGACTATTTCTTCGGTATTGTCTGGGGGTAAAGTCGTGTCAGTTCCCTCCTGGTCCCCACCGTGAGCTTGGTCAGTTACATTAGCACCCACTAGGGCCTCTGTGGTCGGGGTAACCTGGTTGTTAAGGTCAGACATAATTTTACTTTCTACTTTTTCCGCGTTTAGCTTCCCTTTAAAGCTAGGTATTGGACTGACAGAGTATGCCTCTAGATAAGGAGGTGGCTGCCGTCTGCGCTGCGGGCGATCTAGCTTAGGAGAACCGTTTGTGGAGTGTTCGTCATCGGCCATGTCAATATTAATATTATATTAATATTACGCTAATTATTCTCCGGCTATCGAAGGACCAATTGTAACTGAGGGGTACAATTCCCTGACTGTATTAATCAAGTATTGATATCATTAAATCACTACCGTCTTGTACATTACTGGCCAATACCGTACAAAGGTATTTTAGATGACAACACTTCCACAATAACAGGTTTCCACTCAAATACTCATTTATAATATTTATTACATTAAGAATAGTATTACATAATATACTTTGCTTAGATTGCGCTTATAAGGCAAAGAATGTGCAGGCAAATCAATAATGAATATTAAGGATTGTCTCTATGGATATTCTGGGAAAGGGGGTACTACCGGTTGTAAGCCAGCAGAGGGGGGGCAATGCTCTATGAATGTCAATGGTCCACGGAGCTGTAGCAAGGCACCTGGAGACGGTGTTTTACTCCCTGAGTCAGCGGGGAAAAGCAGCCTGGTCCCAGGATGCGCGCCGTGCAGGTGAAAGCCGTGGAGTCTCTGGTACGACAGAGACGGGCTTGAGTGATGGTCTCACGGGCAGGTGTAGATCCCACGGTAGCGGTGGGGTAGGCGGTTCTCTGTTCCAGCAGCTTGGTCAAAGCAATGAAGAATAATAGTCCTTGCCGGAAAGTGGCACTGCTGGCGGGGTGTAAATCCTCCGTGGTGCGCTGTAGGTATCCTCCGGTGCGCTGTAGGTATCCTCCGGTGCGCGGTAAAGCACGGTTGAACTTGAAGTTACTATCCTTATTAGCACGGGCAATAAGTGCTCTATGTAGACGCACAATTACTCACTCCACGTGGTCTTTGACTCGTAATGAAGGCTTACTAATAAATAGAGAACGATACGTTAAACCAACGTACTAGGATAACACGAGGCTCTATCTTGGGGAAATGCGAGCCCTATTCTGCCCACGTTGCGTAGTGGGGAGAGACGTCACTTGGATAACTGGAACTGAACGGGACAAGGGACTAAGAGGCTAAGAGAGAGTTCTACTTTACTTGCGCCATATATATATGCGCTGCGAACAAATAGTACCATTCGTATTTCAGTAGCCGTATTCATGGGCAGAAGCTGGGCATGTACAGACATATCTCGTCGGTACCTTTGAAGTCAGCTCTAGGGGGTAAGGCAGTGGCGCCAGGGGATCGCTTCCAATAGGAGAACGAATATTATGGTCTGTAGGCTAAAGGGATATTCCGTATATATGTACAAAGAATATACAAGGGATATCAAACGATATGCAAATATTATACATGGGATCTCAGGCAATAAATATATATATTCGGTTTAATCTGACCCTTTGTAACAAGCTGAATGCCAGGTAGATGATTGAGGAGACAGCGAGCGTCGCTGCGCTGATCGGACGACGCTGACATGGAGGTTTGCTGTCACCGTGCTTAATGGATATGTCGCCTAATTGACTGACAGCCAGGTACAGGTAACAGAAGCACTTATATAAGCAGGTTTAACCCACGGACAAGGCTGGTTCATTGATTGATTTTATCGGGTAGAAGTACAGACATTAGTACAGTACATCACAGAGGATACCATGTTCCCAACGTGGTCCTCGTTGGTGGACAAAACAAGAAGACACTACACAAAAACATAGAAAAAACATAAATAAGATTTGACATTTACTATACAAAAAGTGCAATGTATGGGTGTGTATGAGTGGGAGTGTTTATATGTGAGTGTGTGTGCGTGTATTACAGATCTACGCATTGTATAGTTGTGTATTAAAAGAGTGTTATGATAAATTATTTGTTTTTTTTTATCCACTTTTTCTCCTTATTTTTCTATTTTTCTCCCATCCCAATTTCGTATTGCCAATTCTCCCCTCCCCTGTCTTGAACGTTGCTAGACTATGCCTCCCACTGGTCGGCTGTAGTGAGGATAGAAGCCTTGCATCACGTGTCCCCTCTGGTACACGAGGAGGCAGCCTGTCGCATCTTTTCACCAGACAGCGCGGACTCTCAGTGGCGAGGAGTAACGCGTGGGAGGCTCACGCTGCCCCCGATACTTCCTGTCTCTGCTGTGCAGGCGTCACCCAACCGACCTGTAGGAGTCGCTGTCCACAAAGTCCAATCCCCACCCATCGACTTCCACCCGCTACCTCTGTCAATTGAGATAGTATGACGACTGGCCCAAGCCGCAGGCAATGCTGACACCGGGATTCGAGACCGGAGTCTCTTGCATTGGTGACGAGCGCAATCTCCGCTACGCCACCCAGCCACCATATGACAAATTATTTGTAATACAAGTGAGTGTGTGTGTGAGTAAACCGACCAAGCCTAGAGCCTACTGTATATGGAAAACTGAATTTCTTCCAGAGATGTACCCTGACATTTTGAGATGGTGCTACCTTGATAGTCAGAGTGAGATCATTCAGTGCAGTGCTATTCACTCTAGCCACTGTGCAAGAGCGTATACAAGCATACACTGGCTCTCGTATCATGTTGGGAGTGCAATATCCTAACCGCTCAGGTAAACTGGGGGGACGGGGGCGGTCTCGTTTATGATCCTGGACACAACGTTCAACTTGAGTTATTCAACACGCTGCTCTACTGGAAATGTTGACAGCTCTGAATTAGCGCTCCCCAATATGAATTCTGGAGGGAGGATTTAGCCCGTAACGGATGGTGCTATTTTGCATTACCTGTAACTTGTGTTTTTGCTTGGCTGACAAATAGACAGGGTCAATTTTCAGAAAATCATAACCCTGAAGGCATTTTGTGTTTATTTTTGGTACACAACATTTCTAGGGGTATTAAGGGGTGCTGAATCCAAATCTGTTGTATACCAAGCTCAAAATTCTCAAATAAGGCCTCAAAATTGAGAAATCCAACATGGCCGCCAGCGCCAGGCTGAAATCTATTTAAGTGCATATCTTTTTGACTAAACAAGGTAGAAACATGAATGAAATGTGTTTTTATATGTTTGCATACATGATGAATTTAAAATCATATCCTAATTTTAGATCAGTTGTAAAAATGTTGCGTGAAACTCATATTTATAGCAGAAACTGTGGTCGTTATTGATGCATAACTCATCAACCAAATAAGAAAGAAAAGCAGGATGATCCCAGGTCATGGATTTATTCATCAAACTATTTTCTCTTGAATTTTTTATCAACATGCCATTTATGCAAATTAGATAGTCATTAATATGCGTAGTAGCTTAGGTACAGTCATTTATTGTCAGTCATCAATCGTATTCAGGCAGGTGTCACAGGTGTCTTGCAGTTGCATGATTCATCCAATGCCACTTTTCCTGAATAGAATAGAATAGATTCTAATATAATAAAATAAAAATATTATTTTACCATATCAATATAAGTGAATGTTCAAGTTTCTTTATTAGTGTTGTCATACAGCATACAGAATACATTGCATGAAATGTTTCTTTCTGTGTTGCTCCTGAGAGTGTGCTAGATAATAACAAGATAGTATTAAATAAGTATAATAAGTATAAAATAGAAAGTCAAGAAGTCAAGTACGTAAACAAGTGTAAACAACAAAATTGTTCAGTGTATCTATATATACAGTATGTACAGCTGGTACACAAATGGTGAGGTATAGCTTAGCTTGTGGTGCCGCCTTGTAGTGGTGAGGTGCAATAAGGAATGAGAATGATGTGCAATTTCCTTACCAATAATATAAATATAAAGTGTAAAGTGTGTCTAAAGTGGTAAAGTGGGTGCTACAGTGTGTTGTTTATTTAAGTGAGTGTATGTGCGCTGTGGGTGTGTTGATGGTTTGCTTATTGTTCATTGTTCATTCATTGAGCATCCTGATGGCCTGGGGATAGAAGCTCCTTCTGAGTCTCTCTGTGCTCTCCATGAGACTCCGGTATCGCTTGCCTGACAGCAGCAGTTCAAAGAGGCAGTTGTTTGAGTGGCTGGAGTCTTTGATTATTCTCTTAGCCTTGCCCATGCACCGCTTGTTGTAAATGTCTTGGAGAGTGGGAAGCCCACCTTCAATTGTGCGTTCGGCTGAACGGGCCACTCTCTGTAGTCTGCTGCGGTCTTGTGCAGTGCTATTCCCAAACCAGGAGGTGATATTGCCAGTCAGGATGCTCTCTATTGTGCATGAGTAGAAGTTCTTGAGGATCTTCTGACTCACGCTGAACTTCCTTAAGCGCCTAAGGAAGTAGAGGCGTTGTCGTGCCTTCTTGATAACACTGTCAATGTGTGTGGTCCATGTCAAGTCCTCGGATATGCTGAGGGGGCTGTAGTCCCTGACCCCCGACCTCCTAAAGTCCACAATCATCTCCTTTGTTTTGCTGACGTTCAGGGAGAGGCTGTTCTCTTGACACCATCCCGCTAGAACCTTAACCTCTTCCAGGTAGGCCCTCTCGTCGTTTGCAGAGATCAGGCCCACCACTACTGTGTCGTCAGGAAATTTGATGATTGTGTTGTTGTTCCGCTGTGCCACACAGTCATGTGTGTACAGGAGGAGGGGACTCAGGACACAGCCCTGGGGGGCCCCTATGTTGAGAGTGATGGATGAGGACGTGCAGTTGCCTGCTCTCACCACCTGGGGTCTGCCTGTCAGGAAGTCCAAGACCCACTGGCAGAGGTCATAGTTCAAGCCCAGGTCCCTGAGCTTGGCTATGAGTTTGGAGGGGATTATGGTATTGAATGCTGAGCTGTAGTCGATCAATAGCATTCTCACATAGTTCCCCTGCCTCTTGTCCAGGTGTGATGCTGCTGTGTGCAGCACATGGGCTATGGCGTCCTCCGTGGACCTGTTGGGGCGGTATGCAAATTGCAGGGGGTCCAGGTTGATGGGGAGGGAGGAACAGATGTAGCCCTTCACTAGCTTCTCAAAGCACTTCATGGCTATGGAGGTGAGAGCTACAGGGCGGTAGTCGTTGAGGCAAGCAGGCTTGGATTTTTTGGGTACAGGGATAATGGTGGACTTCTTCAGACAGGTGGGGATGACAGCCTGTTCTAAGGACAGGTTAAATATGTCAGTGAATACCGGGGCCAGTTGGTCGGCACAGACTTTTAGGACGCGGCTGAGGATACCGTCCGGTCCTGCTGCCTTCCTGATATTCACTTTCTTAAACGTCCTCCTCACCTCATGTTCTGTTATGCTGAACACTGAGTCTCCATCAGCAGTGCCCCCCCCCCCCCCCCCCTCCATTGCAGTGGTTTGTAGGCTGGTGCTGTTATTCCCAGCCTCAAACCTCGCATAGAAGGTATTGAGATCATTTGCCAGTTGGATGTCACTGTTCAGTTTGAGGGAGGTGCCTTTGTAATCTGTCATCGTTCTGAGGCCCTGCCACATAGCTCTAGAGTCAGCCTGTTCATATTGAAGTTCAATTTTATCCCTGTAGCGCCTTTTTGCTTCTATTACTGTCCTCCTAACATTGTATCTCGCCACCTTGTGGTCATTCATGTTGCCTGTCACAAGCCTGGCATTGTATGCTGAGGTGCGCGCTTTCAGAGCCTCACGGACGGATTTGTCTACCCAGGGCTTTTGGTTTGGGTAAACTCTAATTGTGGTAGAGGGGATTGTTTCTTCTACCAAAGTACAAACAAAGTCCAGCACTGTTTCCGTGTAGTCATTAATATTATCTGTGTTATCGCGGAATTATTGAGTCTGTACATTCTAGTGCCGCTTGGAGCGTCTCCTCCGACGCCACCGTCCAGCGCTTCACCTCTCGCGATACTACAGGAATGCGCTTGAGACTTTGTTTATACTGCGGTACAAGAAAGATGGTGTCGTGATCTGACTTGCCGAAAGGACTGGCAGCATGTGATTTGTACCCGCTCTTAAATTGCGAGTAGCAATGGTCTAAAATATTCCCGCCTCTGGTAGAACAAGTCACATGCTGGTAGACGTTTGGCAGCACTTTTCTCAGATTGTGCCTGTTTTGATGGATTGGTCATGGTATCTGTCAAAGACGACATCTACCCTCTGGTATTTTGCTCCCATCTTCAACACGGTGTCAGTGAACTTGTTGGCATAGTCACCAAATGTTGTAGTGTCGGGTGGCTTTCCGAGTGCCATTACCAGAGCTTGGCCATCAATGACCAGGCAGCTAGGTCCCTGAAGGGTAAGATCTGCAGGGGTTTTAACTTGTTTCGTCAGTATTATTTGCTAACACAGACTTGTTGGTGGAATGTAGACTCCCGATAGTTGTGGCCAGAGATGGCGGGATGGGCATGAACTCATGCTGGAGGATATTGTCAAGGTCTACCTTACGACCTGCTCTGTAAGCTGTGATGAGCATTTGTAGAATCTGCCTGTCCACTTTGATGGTGTTTTGCTTGTTCTTGGAAAGTTGCACAACTTCATACAAAGAGGCAAATGTCTTGGCTTTGTTCTTTCGAATGGGTGATTTCAGGTTCAGGTGCTGGTCACTATCTGGAGGTTCACACAAACGTTTGTCCACAAACATGTTCAGTTGTGCCTGTCCAAGGTGTTCTGCGCCAAGTATGGATTCTTGAATCTCCGGTGTGACTACGTCCTTGAAAACTTACAAAAGCACATTTAATTCAGGTTTGTACCTTGGGTAGTCATCCTTAACTCATTAAGCCCCACCATTT
This sequence comes from Notolepis coatsorum, assembly GCF_963971535.1. Lineage (NCBI taxonomy): Eukaryota > Metazoa > Chordata > Actinopteri > Aulopiformes > Paralepididae > Notolepis > Notolepis coatsorum. The sequence continues at coordinate 315,042 of NW_028174842.1, forward strand.
ATTTTTAGAAAATTCGCCTAAAACAGCATGCTTACATTAAACATGCTTATATATCCAGATTTATAAGAGCTACTTTCATAAACTTGGTACCTGAAGAAAGCTAAGACTTGGGGGATTCTAATGTTGGTGTCCAACACTGTACAGGTATTACCAAATTGCTGTAGTATTCCTGCAAACACTGAAGAAATGTCATTTTTTTTATCCTCACCTATACAAAGATTACAGTTAGACAGTCAAAAACACCCTGTTACTCATGGTTGCACCCCAGCTATATTCCTACTTTCTTCCTCCATAGGTGCAGATGTTCTGTGCAAAGTTTCATGTCAGTAGAATAAAAACTGTGGGTTTAGCACCTGTTTTTGTGGAGAGAGGGCCTGGTGCTGGCGGCCATGTTGGATTTCTCAATTTTGAGGCCTTATTTGACATTTTTGAGCTTGGTATACAGCATATTTGGATTCAGCACCCCTTAATACCCCTGGAAATGTTGTGTACCGAAAATAAACACGAAATGCCTTCAGCACTTTATACAAGCACATTTTCTGAAATTCTGCCTAGTCTAAAACCACTAAACCAGGCTGAGCAGGCGTAATTGTAATGACACTATATGTATCAGTGCAGACACAAGCAGCCTTTTAATTTTTGTGTCAATCTCGCTAGTTTTATGCTACAGAACCGTTAATTTGCACTCTTTCAGATAACCCTTTCCACAATTAAGTCCCCAGATAAAGAGATAGGTCCAGTGTTAAGTAACACTCGATCTGGACTCAATTGACATCTTTGTTTAGCCACCGTTTTGACCCAAATAAAATAGATTTGTGTAATTCTGTGTCCTTTCCTGACACCATGAGAACTGAATCGTACAGCAAACAGCAAAGGTTTGCACCCCTCAGCTGCCAACATGTCATTGACGTAAATAAAAAACCTTCAAAAGCATGTTATGTTAATTATATGTTATTATTGCTTGTTCTATTCTATCCTCTTGATCAACAACAATGCAACAGACCTATCTCAAACCCCACTGTCTTTTCTTGAGGAGTCCTGCATATCGACTTGCTTGTCAAGGCCTTCACAAAGCAATATTTCTTATTTTTTTTATCTACTTTTTCTCCCCATTTTCTATTTTTCTCCCATCCCAATTTCGTATTATCCAATTCTACCCTCCCCTGTCTTGAACGTTGTTAGACCATGCCTCCCACTGGTCGGCTGCAATGTGGATAGAAGCCTTGCATCACGTGTCCCCTCCGGTACACGAGAAGGCAGCCGTCGCATCTTTTCACCTGCACAGCGCGATCTCTCAGTGGCGAGGAGTAACGCGTGGGAGGCTCACGCTGCCCCCGATACATCCTGATTCTGCTGCGCAGGCGCACCAACCGACCTGTAGGAGTCGTTTTGTATTAGTATGAACGACCAGCCAAGCCGGAAGCAACGCCGAGAGCTGGGCTCGAACCCAGCATCTCATGCGTTAGTGGTGAGCGCCTTGCCCAATGCGCCACTTAGCCACACAAAGCAATATTTCTAATGGGTAATGTAGTGTGCTGTGTGTGTGTGTGTGTGTGTGTGTGTGTGTGTTTGTGTGTGTGTGTGTGTGTGTGGGTGTGTGTGTGTGTGTGTGTGTGTGTGTGTGTGTGTGTGTGTGTGTGTGTGTGTGTGTGTGTGTGTGTGTGTGTGTGTGTGTGTGTGTGTGTGAGAGAGAGAGTGTGTTGTGTGTGTCAAAATGCTTTGTAGCTATCCAGCCCTCAAGACAACGACAACAACACCGTGGCCTCTCTGGAATAAGTTCCCCCACATCAGAATCCAGGAGGGGATATTTGCATAGAGACGGGATAGAAATGTCAAGTTGTTAATTGCTAGCAGCGCGGTTACCTCATAGCCCCCAGTCCCCCCACACACCAGGGCCAGTCAGTCACGGCTTCAGTTAATAGATTTTTCACCAGGTGCCCCCAAATAAGGGGGGGCTTATGGCCGGCTAGGGGCCCAGGTCATGTGATTAACATTTTAGGTTAAAAAGCCAAGTGACTGGAGCCGTGTTTACTAAGCTAAAGGGTGTTTACTAAGCTAAAGGGTGTTTACTAAGCTAAAGGGTGTTTACTAAGCTAAAAAGCTGTTTCAGCCAAGATGAACTGTGTGGCATCAGAAGTGTCATGTTATTATTGCTCGTTCTATTGTGTCCTCTCGATTACCATGCTGTAGGCTACTGTTAACAACAATGCAATGGGTCTCTATCTAACCTCGCCCCCTTTCTTGATCCTCCAATCGCAACAGTTGTGATTGGAGGATCAAGAAAGGAGTGCAGGGTTTTAGATATCAGGGATATTCAAGTTATATTTGATCTTATCTCGTTATGTGACGAATGGGGACGTTTCAACAGCATCGTGGTAATAGCAGCTTTGCAAACGGTGTGAGAATCATCCCCGATGCTGAACGCTCAAATAGAGCTGTCGTTGTATCCATCCATCAATTAGTAGAATAACAGATGATGAGACGACAATTAGGAGAGAATGAGGCCGACAGTATTCAAAGCAGCCCCCCGCCCTGTCATTTGTCCCAATCTTCTTTATTCCATCGACACCTGTGTCCGCTGTGTGTGCATATGTATAGCCTATACATGGTCATGTGTGTGTGTATGTTTGTTTGTGTACGTGTATTCGTGTGTGTGTGTGTGTGTGTGTGTGTGTGTGTGTGTGTGTGTGTGTGTGTGTGTGTGTGTGTGTGTGTGTGTGTGTGTGTGTGTGTGTGTGTGTGTGTGTGTGTGTGTGTGTGTGTGTGTGTGTGTGTGTGTGTGTGTGTGTGTGTGTGTGTGTGTGTGTGTGTGTGTGTGTGTGTGTGTGTGTGTGTGTGTGTGTGTGTGTGTGTGTGTGCGCGCATCACCCTTCCCGAGGTGTCAGGGAGCTGAGGGCCCATCTGTAGGCTTCGTCCAGAGCCTCTTGAGACGGCCACAAAGGCTTCTAATTACCCCTGACCTTCTGCCTCTCCCTCCCTCCCTCTCTCTCTCTCTCTCTCTCTCTCTCTCTCTCTCTCTCTCTCTCTCTCTCTCTCTCTCTCTCTCTCTCTCTCTCTCTCTCTCTCTCTCTCTCTCTCTCTCTCTCTCTCTCTGCCTCCCACCCTGGGCCCCCGTGGTTCGCCTGCTCCTCCGGTCTCTCCGCTCTCCACGCGTGCACCAGCCAGCGTGTTTGTCTCCTCTCACGTCCGAAATAACCCCAACCGCTGGGCTCCAGCCGCTAATTGCTGCCATTTCACGGAGACAAAAGACTTCGTTCGGCACAAGGCGTTCCCTCCAAGGTCAGTCAAGGAGACGGGGTTCGCAGGTCACACCTGCAAGTCTGTTGTTCTGGCAGCCAGAGCGCTTTGTTTCAGAGCTGTTGCTTTTGTAGAGCAGGGCGAGAAACCTGTGATTAACAGCTTGCTAAGAAAACATGCAGGGATAATATACAGGTACGGCTTTTGTAAATTGGAAGTTTATTGCTGAGAAGGGATAATTGCACCTCTTAATCTCTCAGACAGTCATGATGTTGCCAAGGTAAAGACCAGCACGTTAGTACAGTATCGTTATTATGCCATGTCGTAAGTGGTGGGTATATATTCTCCATGGCAGATCACACAATACAGCTGTAATCGGAACATTATACTGAATTAAGTTCTAAGCCAAACACTTTCAATACAAGACACTTACCCCCCCCCCCCCCAATCTGCTTTGCTGTCTAATTGTAAAGTAATGCTGATGAAATGTTTACGAAATGAAAGTAAACTATAATGTTGCCCTCGCCTTGACAGCTAGATGATGTATGGCACGCGGGACAAGGTGAACTCTCTGGGCATATTCACGTTCCGTTTGTCGTCACGGATGAACGGAGAAGCTAAATTAAGACTCAGGCTTATTGGTTTTCACACTTTTTTTTCTAATTTAGATTTATAGCCCAGTAAAAAGATGGCCTCACCGCCCGATTTGCTTTTCATCGCGGCGACGTTGAACCAACAAACAATGATTAGCGTGTAGAGTTATACTCTTCTAATTAGCCTTGAAGCAACACCCTTGGAAATATCTAAAACGTAACAAGCGTGTTCTCCATAATACTTTCAGAGCGCCACAGGATTTATAACTTTTGTAACTGTTGCACTTGCACATTTATTTTTTTCACCTGCCACTTCACAACATAATTATTATGGGCGAGAGAACTTTTTTTTTGTTCCCCCTCGCTTTCTTATACAAAGATAATTGCTGTATCTCGAAAAAAAAATTCCATCTAAGCAACCCTAACCGGCTGCATCACCATGGAGACTGGGGTGGAAAAAAGACACGGGCAAAGGGTGGTCGTGTGATGCTGTAAGGCATACCAGCGAATGTCAGCGATAGAGCCCTGCAGTAAATAATGACTCCGCCTGCTGCACTCTGTCTCCCGCTGAACCTTTGCCACTGGTCTCACGGAAAGAGTTACCAAGGAAACCGTGATTGGTAAACTGTACGGGTTCCGTGTCAGAAGGTTGAGTGAGACAGGAGGAGCAGCGAGACAGGGAGGAAGGCCGTGGGGGAAATTACAGCATGCAAATATTCATGCTCATGTGTGATTATTTGCACGCCTTCCATACATGTTCACACACAAGCGCGCGCGAATCGTGTGGAGTGAATACCGATCGAGGTGTAATACGGTTGGTGTCATTTGATTCCGGCCGCCGAAAGTTGGTGTTTGAATCAGATAGTATTGCATTTTCACAAAATGGCAGTCGTGCTCGAGATCAACTCTTGCGAGTGTGCTCTTCAAATGTCAGTGAGTAGAGACATCAGCTTGGTCAAACTAAACCTTAGCCTCTTTCGTGACTGTGATGCACCGAGTGAATACACAGTCCCTTAGTCCACCATGTAAAATTCCTACAATTAAGTCTGTCTCGCTTTTCTCTATCAAAACGCTTCTCGTACAAGTATCGCAGGGAAATGTCAAAGGTACTCACAGTTGTACGAGGGTTTCGGACAGACAAACGCTAGGGTTTGAAAGCTCGGCATTGCTAATAAACATTTTAAATAATTTTTATAAACTGGTCAACACTGAGCGTTTTGAGCAGTGTTAACCAGTTTATAAAAAAAAATGTAATGTTTATTAGCAACGTCGAGCTTTCAAACCCTGTGTTTTCACTCGCTGCATCACAGTCACGAAAGGGGCTAACTAGACCAGTGTCTCCTGTAAGCGTGTTTCTCGTTGCGACGTGGTCATGTTCACTCGGTGTACCTGTCAGCGATCTGGCTTTTTTTTACGTCCTACGACCTTGTGCCTAATTGACAAGTTGAAAGCTGTTGCCCCCCCCCCTGCCCAGCCGCAACCTGTCCTAGATCCCTCCATCAGCATTAATTAAGCATCCCTCTTCTAGTTAACGAAGCATCGCTAGAGTAACAAAATAAATCAACTGAACCACTTTCTCATCTAATTAGGCACTGATCAAAGTATCGCTTGATTTGATAGATTGCACAAAAAAACGACTTTACTGTATAATTTATCAGGAAAATAAATTAAAGTCCATGTAGATTAGTGAGTCAATAGAAAAGCCAGTTTGATATGGGGCATCCGAAAAAATTACTTGCATGGGGGGAAAGAATCCCAAATTAATTTGGGTTATGATAATACTTTGAATGCTATGCACTGATTTGCTGCAACACATTAAACCTGTTTGGGGTATCAAATTATTTTAGAGCGCCCAAAAAGTATTTTCAACCGGGATATAGACACACACACACACACACACACACACACACACACACACACACACACACACACACACACACACACACACACACACACACACACACACACACACACACACACACACACACACATACATACACACTGAGAAAACACACAAACATAGATCACACACACACACACACACACACACACACACACACACACACACCTACACTGAGAGAACACACACACAGATTCCCATTTCAAAACCCCACAGTTCTACTAAAACCCTAATTGGAAAGCCATGACCACCATTCCAATACAGAACTCCTTGTCCGCAACACAACACAATCAGAGAGGTCCTCTAACCGGGTACAGCATGCCTCCACAATCCTCATTTCAGATGCCTTGACCAGACAGCATGTCTTGCTGTGACTGTAATGACAGGTGGTGGGTATCAGATCCCCTGGTGTTTAACTACACAACACCACAAATTACTGTCTGTACCCCTGCACTGAGCCCAGACACTGCACGTGTGTGTGTGTGTGTGTGTGTGTGTGTGTGTGTGTGTGTGTGTGTGTGTGTGTGTGTGTGTGTGTGTGTGTGTGTGTGTGTGTGTGTGTGTGTGTGTGTGTGCGTGCGTGCGTGTGCGTGTGCGTGTGCGTGCGTGTGCGTGCATGTGTGTGTGTGTGTGTGTGTGTGTGTGTGTGTGTGTGTGTGTGTGTGTGTGTGTGTGTGTGTGTGTGTGTGTGTTTGAGAGGGTAGGTATGCTACATGCGCCGGTGTCTTGGGTATACATGCATTACGCTCCCCTGTGCCAATGTTGCTATTTTGTATTCTGCAATTACACTTACAGTACCCAGCTCTGTGTGTGTGCATGTGTGTGTCTGAATCCTCCCTGGTTCATTTATAATGGATCAAGGGAAGGACTATACATTCAGAATCACCTCACTAACCAGGCCTCAAACAACCCAGCCTGTCCTGGCGCTTGTCCCAGAGAAGAGTAACGGGGACCCCTACGACTCAGAGCGTGAGCACCGCCGAGCTGCTCAAATATTGATCAGTGTCTTTGAGCCGGTCGGCCTCTCCTCTCCACCAGCCCGGCCGCCCTTGGGACTCTGGTGGTGGGTGGAAAGGGCCACACAACAAAGAAAGAGCGCCTGCAGGCCTGTCTGACTCCATCCCGGCTCCACTGGTAGCTGCCAGTGCATCTATCAGATAAGAACTCCGCGGAGAGATGCGGCGCGTGTCACTTTTGTATCGACGTTCCGTTCTGCTCTGTTCAGCCCTGCAGCCTCGTCCCCGAGGAGTGACCGGAGGTGACTGGTGATCAGTAGACCGGTGGACTAGGTCAACTAGACTGAGGGAGGAACCTCAGACTCTGACCACGATGTCGTCAGCCAACATTATCCACGGCAACCCCCGAGAACGGATGAGATATCAAGAAGGTAAGACATTCGACTATTACTTATAGCTGAGGAATTCTGCCAGACATCACAGAATACTCCCCATGCCCAATGGTGCTGAATATTCAGAACTCAATATTCAGTTATCCGGCAGCGCTATATGCACACGGCCCAGAGTCTGTAATTAAACACAACTTTTTGACAAGCTGTGACTTTTTCGGCACCAATAGGTAGGTTGTCCAGATGCCCGTGTCAATCTGACTCTCAGATCCCATTTGGACAACAGCCACCGGCTGCCCTACACACCGACAGAGCACCAGCTGTGTGTATCATCCCTTTGACTCATCCCTTGCCCAACTGAATCTCCATCCCCCATGACGACAGCCTGGTGAGCGGCGGCGGCTGGGCCGCACGAAATCCTGCTCCTTCCAGCATCCTGACACAGACTACAGATGCACAGAGTGACACGGGGGTCCCTCCACCCCACACTGGCACGGACCCCCGCCCCGGCCATCTGGTGGCCCCTGGAGCAGCTGCCGGTCCAGCAATCATACGATCCCGCAAGACACGGCCCTCCGCCGAGGCCTTCAGATCGGCTTTTTGCAGTTCCGCCACCTAACTATTCACCTCTATTCCTGCCAACGCCTCTAGTTATCTCCAGCCCGGGTACAAACCGGCCGGGAAAGGCCTGCGCACTGTAGCTCCTCAGAGACAGCCGGATCACACTGAGGATACGAGGCGGGGAGCTCCAGTTACTTGGCCTGTCCAGAGCAGAGAGGGATATTCAGAGGAAGCGATGTGCACCGAGGCAGATTGTCACTTCTGCCTGTTCCAGACAAAGAGGGATGGCGGAGGAGCGCTCCGGCCCGGCAGCTAGTCACTTTGTCTTGTCTGTTGGGAGGGAGGAAATGTTGAAGAGGAATAGATGCGTGTCTGAGGCAGACAAGCTTTTGTGCCAGCCCTCATCCATCTTCCCCCTGTCAATCAATTTTGGGCCTGAAATAAACAACCCCCCTCCACCACCCCCCTCCCTGACCGGCACACGCTGGGGAGAGACAGAGGCGCTGATTTGACTGATGACATTTTCAGCGGACATTAGCGCTTTCAGCCGCCCCTTCGATAAAGCCCATCAATACGGGCGCCTCCTTCACGCGGACGGACAGCGGTTTGTCTCTGGCTGCCATTTGCTTTTGTCTTTTCATTTCATTAACTCAGATGTCGGCGGGAGTGTGCAGCATTTATTTGTTGAACCTTGTGACATTTCCGTTGACGTGGGCGATGCATCAAAGGGGCCATAATCCCTGCCTTATCTAAATCGGGACGGGGTTTTGAGAGGAAACAAACTGCTCACAATCTGCCATGGGTCCCTCCACTGTTTGCACGGACCGCAGATGTATTACCTCCACAGCGTGCCACTCTGCCACTGCCACAGCACAGCAGTCGAGTGGACGAGTCTAATTAAACCCAATCAAAGGCAGGGATTGTAAACAAGTGCGGAAGATTGCTTGCATGACTCCTGAAATGATTTGCCACTTTGTAGTATTTGACATACTTTCCAAACATCACCTTTCCCGTCCAAAAGGGTCCTTTTTTGAAAGCGGCTCAGATAGCACTACTGGTTTGGTGTGTGTTTATGAAAGCATTTTATTTGAAGGTCTCCAAAACCCACATCAAAACTACTAAACAAACAAATTTGAAGCCAGATGTGTGTTTTCTGTGAGTGGTGTGTGTGTTTTTTTGTTTGTTTTTTAACAAGGGGGGTTGCAGGGAGGAGGTTGACATGAACACAGATGTTATTTTGGGTGGAGTGGGGAAGACAACATGGCGAATGTGCGTCGGTAGGGCACAGCATGCCTCACACAGAAGATTTCCTGCTCTCTCCTTTGCCGTCTTCAAAAGACCAAGCCGTGCCAGACGGCACGTACCGAAAAACCACGACAGAGAACGGTGGGAGTGGAGGGGGGGGGGGGGGGGGGGTCATTATCTTGAAAGAGACCAAACAACTCCAGAGAGGTCCAAAGGCTGTTGTCATTATGGGCTTAATCTTAAACGGATGGATGTCATCATCGTCCTTGACAATGAGCTAATCTTTCAAATGAGTCACCATTCAATTGTTTCCACTTGGGGGTAGTCGTATGCCTTAACAATAGGTTATGTATATAACCTAGTTATATGAGTACTGGCTAAGCGTCCCGCTCTTAAGCCATATCGATATACCTCATCTCCTGTACCTACTGTACTCCATGAACGAAAACAAAACACCCAAACACTTGACCAGGCCCCGCCCCAGTGGCTTACTATAAGACACCGGGCGTGGTCACCACTCACCCTTCCTCGGGAAGAGTTTTCCATCAGAAACCCCCCCCCCAAGGGACCTCAGGGCACGCTTAAGAGCGGGACGCTTAGCCAGTATTCATATAACTAGGTTATATACATAACCTATCGTTATATACTCGTACTGGCAACGCGTCCCGCTCTTAAGCCATATCGAGATATGGGGTAGAGCGGACGCGAGGCCCGACAAATGTACCCCCTGAGGACCCGTAAGCCCACATCAGGGGGGAGGGGAGTCCCGTCACCCCTCCTTCCTAGTGAAGAGGGGGCGGCAGTCAACTCCACCCAAGTGCGAAAAGAGGGAACTAGAACCTCCAAACGCACAGCACAGGCGGGACCACGTGTGACACAACACCTTACGGTCCACACCCACACATCCCTGCTAACCCACCGAAAGGCGGGAAGCAGGGGAGGTTCCAGACCTCAGAACCGCCTGGGAAACAGAATCCCCAGTCATGTCCATGAGGCAAAACCTTACGAAGGGACCCGGGGAGGACCATGAGGCCGCAGCACAGATGTCCTCCACCGAGGCCCCTCCTAACACATTGAACGTAGCGCAGACCGGGCAGCATGGGCAACGTGACGTGTGACAGCCTACTGCCCATGGGGACCCCCCTGGTGAGGACCCCAGGCCCTCCCCAGGGGACGAGGTCCCCCAGTACTGACACCTTGGGAACCTTAGCCGCTTCCACTTGCCTCTCACCGGGTCTATTTCCATACTGGAAAAAACCCACCTCCGTAACCTCCCCCTGGGGTGAAGAGGAGGCCAAGAGGGACCACGGAATGAGCAGATGCCATCATACCGAGCAGGTGTATCACGGACAGCGCCGTAACCGTCCTAGGATGGAACCTCCCGAGCGTGTCGATAACACGCTCTGAGAGGGATGCCCATAGCACTCCACCCGTTGACTGGGAAGAGGAATACTCTACTTCCAGTCTACAGCAAACCCCAGGCTGGTAGGAATTCCACCACCTGCCTGGTCTGAGACCTGACGATCCACCTTGACCGCCAGGGACCAGAACGTCATCAGGGAAGAATACACTTCGTAACCCCTGACAACGCAGAGGCCCCAGTGCGGCCTCCACGCACTTGGTGAAGATGCGGGAGCCAGAGAAAAACCGAACGGCCGCCTCTGGTACTCATACGCTAAACCCTGCAAAGGAAGCGTAGGTAAGCCCTAGGATGGAAGATCGGGGATGCGAATATGCATCCTACAGGTCTATGGAGGAGAACCAGGCCCCCACCTGACAGTGTTCAACAGGTAGGAGACGATCCAAAAAATGCTGAACCTTCCCATGGGACAGGTTCAGCATGGGTCTGACACCCCCCCCCCCTCCCGAGTTCTCGGGCACCAGAGAATACCGGGAGGAAAACGCCACGACGATGGCTTGCTTCGTCCACAGAGATTGGATCTCATTGACCAGAGCTGTCACTGCTGGTGACCCTGACAATAGGGTCTGTACCAAACCTGAAAACGGGTGGGGTTGTGTAAATACAAGTCCCCGCCTCAGCGTTCTCTCCATCCACTTCGACATATGGCACTGCTGAAGCCATATGTGATGATACTCCCAGAGCGCACCCGCTGCCATACGGCGCTGGTCCGCAAGGAACTGTAGACAGGCGGCCCGGTCCCTCCCGCTGTGCGTAGCCAACTCTGAACCCACCAACCGTGCGGGCAGGGCGTTCCGTGGAATCGGGACAACGGTCCCTGATACAACCCACGAGGCAATCGCACCCAAGGGGGGACCCCGACAGAAAGGGCCGGTTTGATACGGGGAAGCTGATATCATACCAGGTGACAAAAGTTCCCCCACTGAACACCCCTCCAGAACATGCTGAGGAGTTGTTCTGCAGCTAGACATGCAAGGTGTGAGGCCCCCATGGGTTCCTACACACCGTAGCCCTGCAGTGATATTACTACCACCCAAATCACACGCTCCTGCGAGACCACTGCCAATCTTTCAGGAGTGGGAGGCACCAACGTGATACCCGGCCTGGCGAAGGCGACGGCGGGGAAGCCTGCACTGTGTGCCTCAAAAAAAGGTCTCGAGCCCCCCTGCTGACAACACTTGTAGTTGACAGACACCAGGCTCAACCAAACACAGCTTATGGTGTGGGAGCCGCTTGACAGCACAACATTCTCACGGACAGACCCAGGCTCAGCCATCAACTGGGTGTCAGCCCCTGTCCCCATGAGAAGCGAAACGTGGGGCCGCATGCGCTTCAACGAAGGCTCGTGGCCCGTAGCCAAAGGAAACAAATCAGAGCCCCTTTTCCGCCGGTGTTGGGGGAGGGAGTGATCGGAGAGCGGGCTGCTCGTGGCAGGACGGCGACGGTTTCTCAGGCCGCGCTCATCCAATATGGCCGATCCCTCGGCCGCCAAGGCTGTCGGCCTCGTGGACTGTTGACTCAACGCCCAGGGTACCTCTGGCGGGGGAAAACATGGCCGCCTGTCGAGGGCCTTGCCCTAGTCGCTGACGAGGCCGTGCTCTCACCTCTGGCTGCGCGGCATGAGGCGGTGTGGGGCCTAGGACAAATACCACCCGCGCTCCAGCGGAAGACCAAAGATCCTCTGCGGAGAGGGGAGCCCTGAGGAGGGAAAATTATTTTTAACTTCTCACCCCCTCAAAGGGAGACTAATCCAACCAAGATGTCTGTAAACAAGCGTTGACAGCATCCTAGCCCTCCCTGCGGTTATAGCTTGCGGCTAGGTCAAAGCTAATAACGTCAAAAACCCCAGATATTTCGACGTCGGCTGGCCCTCATGGCCCTGCCACCAGACACCATTTTTGACAGAAAAAACAGCAATTCGAACAAAGTCACTAATCGCTGCCAATTCTATACCGTGGCGGTATAGGCTTTAACAGCCCACCAGCCACCCACCGGGCCGACTCACCTCATGGTGTCGGCCGGGCGGGGCACTGTTTCAACATGCCAGAGGCAAAGGACTGATGCCACCTGCTTCATAAACATGGAGCACCAGTGGTGGTTGCAACCAGCAACCTCCACTGTGGTGTGCACCCATGAAGCGGTTAATGAATAAATGAACTAAAAACACCACCAATACACTGTAGAATGGGCTAGCCCATACACACAACGTTAAGGGGATGCGGACCAGAGAAACCAGTCCTGCATCCATTCATAATATTCACAAAAAAGCACACCAGCCCTAGACCCTGAAAAAGGTAAACAAAACTCCCCGCAATACTCATAACAGTAGACACCGATTGACCGTCAGCATGAATGGTTAAGAGGAGGGAAGACCTTGTATAAAGACATCCCTCAGGCGGGGAACCAAAAACTGAAACAGTACCCAGCATATAGCATAGCGTTAGCCACGCGCTCCAGGATACCCGGGAAAACAACAACGTTTACCCAGATATCCTGCCCCTTGCGCCAATACACAACTCGGTTGTCTCCCGGGACAACTCGAGCAACATCACCAACGCCAGCATTGTTATGCCTAGTGACATCCCACAGCGGGGAACATTAGAACAGTGACCCAGCATTATAGCATTAGTATTAGCAGCGCACTCCAGGATAGCCTGGAAAACGTCCAACTCAGAGGGACGTTCACCCAGACATCCTGCCCCTTGCGCCGATACACAACTCGGTTGTCTAACAGAACAACAAGCAGCATTACTAACACCAGCGTTAATGCCTGATGGCACAGAGCCTACCTGGGTGCGAGGTAGCTCGATAGCTACACATCGCACGTCGTCCCTCTGTCTGCTGTCAACAAGACGAGGAAACCCCAGTTACAGTCCCGACGCGGATGCATGCATCCAGCTGCAGGACCGCAGGACCCATATGCGCGCCGTCGGAACATGCTGAGAAGATTCTAGGGGCTGGCAAATCTCCGGCATTGTTCAATTTCTCTCTGCAGATCATAAACGCTAGTTACACAGGGTGCAAGAATCCGCCATGATGGAAAACGAAAAAGAGGAAGAGTGAGTGGTGACCACGCCCGGTGTCTTATAGTAAGCCACTGGGGCGGGGCCTGGTCAAGTGTTTGGGTGTTTTGTTTTCGTTCATGGAGTACAGTAGGTACAGGAGATGAGGTATATCGATATGGCTTAAGAGCGGGACGCGATGCCAGTACGAGTATATAACCCTTGAGGTAGGGGCACAGTTACATCCGGATTTGTAAGTCTTTGTTACTGCGCGAGTCCCTGGATGGAATTCATCAGATGACCAACACAAGGCATTTGACTGGTTTAAGCACTGAAATGCACCCACGCATGCACGTGCACACATGAACACACGCACACACACAGACACACTCTCTTCTTCCAGGCCAAGAGGAGGAGACCCAGTGAGATACAAGTACTCGTTGCAATCTTCATTTCTCGTTCACACCTCCTGTATCTAACCCCTTCTGTGGAGATGAAAAGAAAGGGCATGCACACACACACACACACGCATGCACACACACTCACACACACACGCACATACACACACACACACACACACACACACACACACACACACACACACACATACATGCAAGATAAATGTCACAACGCACCCTGTTCTCATCCTCCTCCTAGATAAAGACAGGCGCAGATGAAAGAACAGAATGAAAGTAAAACAGAAGGACACATTTGTTGTGTTTGATCACATCGCCGCGGAGAGAGGACGATAGAGATGCGCGTGGGAGGATATACACAGGGAGGAATGCCGAGGACAAATGTGTTACTGCTGAGGAGAGCCGAACACGCCACTGTAATCATTGTGCTGCTATTGAGCCCTTCACTCTCGGAGAAATGCAATTGTTGCCACAGTCTGGAGGGCGTTAGTGGAGTTGGAAAAACGCTTAGCCAACGCGGGTAATGTGAAACAGGCCAGAGCGATTTACAGTTTGTTTGTTTTTTAATGAACAAGGAGCTCGCTCAGAGTCCGATCAAATTTGTCCGTCTGAGAGGTCGACGTTTGCGAAAACCAATATCGGTGAGTCGTTTCTCGAGGAGAAAATAGTCACCAACGAAGAGGGATAAAATGACGGCACTTGAACCATCAGGTCGATTCAAAACTACCGGAAAACAAACGACAAACTAAACTTTAGCTAAATTTCTACTTGCATTAAAGTGTTCTTCCTCTGCACGGTGGTGTAGTGGTTAACACTGTCGCCTCACAGCAAGAAGGTCCTGGGTTCGATTCCCACTTGGGGACCAGGTTGCCGGGTTGCCAGGTACCCAGGTGGGGCATCTCCCGGGCCTTTCTGTGTGGAGTTTGCATGTTCTCCCCGTGCTCGCAAGGGTTTCCCCTCCAGAAAAAGAGATAAACCCAATGGAAAAACATGCAGAACAGGTCACTAACGCTGTTGGAAGGCGACGGGATGGGTCAAGCACAGAGAGGCATTTAATCTGCGACCCAATGCAGTGTGTGTGTATTCTTGTGTGTCGCCCATCTTACATGTGTGTGTTGCTGCATTACATATAGACTTATTTTTCTCTTTTTTCTATTTAGTTATTTTCTTTCCAAACTGAAACATTTCGCCACTCTTTCACTGTGCTGGTGATGAGCCGTTCCAGTGGGTAATACATTTTTCGTCCAATAAAGGCTTTCAGCTAAAAATGTAGAGGACACGGGACAACAAGAGGACATTCACACGGTCCAACCACCTCCCATTCCATGAATCATTACTGAGCAACTCTCCTCCGTGTGGTTTATGAGTGTTTTCAGCCATTACTACCGTGGTTATGGCGAAGGGCAAGGTTCTGCAAGCGGGCCAAGTTGTTATCTTATCGGTTGTGATTTGTGTGTTTATGTCTGGCAGAACTTATTAAATTGCTGTGTGAAGTCTTAATTAAAACCCGGGGAGATAAAATGTAACACAGATAGCAGGTGTCTTCCAAAACCTCACATTGTGGATATATGTATGAAAGCATTTTGTTCTCCTCTCTACCTCATCTTGGTCCTTAGCCATGACTAATGGGCAGGACTTCATGTCTTCAGTGCCTCTTGTTTGAGAGTGGACGTCTGGCTGCATGGGCTGTCCTCTCTCTGTCCTAGACGTTGGGCTACGTCCGTCTTCTTGGAGGAAAACACTCCTCGCTGCTTCCGCCACGTCCAAAATGTGCACTGTGTCTTTAGAACTAGCTCTCAAATTGTGAAATAGGCATGTTGTCTAGTCTTGTCCCCACGGCTCTCGCTCTCTGCTGCAGTGAGCATTAGAGCTGTCAGGATATTTGATGTCTAATGCTCTCACGTACCTGGTTACTAGACTATCATTACACTCCTCGGTCTCCAGGTACATTCTGGATGAAAGCATTTGACTAGGCGAAGGTAATAGCATGCATGGACGGATTGAAGGATGGTATTTTCAACTAGACATCTGAAGCCAAGACAGCATCATTTATACAAACAGTAAAAGGGTCCCTACTGAGTGTACAACACTGGAGTGAGGCATTGAGGACTCGCTCGAGAAGCTCTCTCATCTTGCTCACAAAGTACAGTGAGGTCGAGGTAGTAAGGAATGTGTAATGGTCGGGGTTCCGCAATGAGTGCCAAAACTAACCACTTGAAAAATTCAACTCTGCATACAGCAGTCAGACTGTTTAAATAAGCCTCCTAAATGAACCTACAGTATAAACGTCTGGGTCACGGCTGCAATACAGCTGATGCAATACTTGTTGCTAGCGCTGTGTGTTAAGGCACACAGTATATTGGTATGGATGTATTGTAACTTAAGATCAAATGATTGGGTATGATGTGCATTATTATCAATATAGGTTGTGTTGTGCTTACCTGTATACTGTAACTGGTCATTTATATTAGGCAATGTTGTTTTAATACTATGGACTCTTGGATGAATGAGATCCAAATAACAAGACTAGGCAAGCCTAGCCGGACCCAGACACATGCCAGTGGGGATATATGATTATTGATCAATTGTTAATTATGATTACATCTGTGTGCACCCAGGGTTTAATTTGTGCCAGATACAGCAGAACAGGAGAATCACTATAATAATCTAATAGTGTGTGTAAGACCATGTAAGATTTAATGTTATCTGGTCAGTCATTATTTTATTGTATGCCTATATATTCCCATAAAAGTTTATCGTAAATCGCTTAAATAGGCGTGGAATAAAATCTTGGGTAAATGTGGCGTGTATGAATCAGATGAAGCAGGAAAAAAAGTTTTTGAGAAACGTCAGGCAGGTGGTGATGGCTGAACTACTGCCGACTGTGTGAAGTAGGCAACTGTCAGTCATACAGGGGGAAAACAGGATAAAATGGCAAGAAGACAATTTCATTTGTTGACCTTTTTCAAACCAGTGGGACCGTAGCAGGCCAAAGTTGTTTATGAGAACCAAGGCTGGCAATAGGTCACAGATTATCAAAGGACATACAGCAGGACCGCCAAATATAGATCAGTGGTGAAGTGAGTAGTGTGTTAGTTGTTACGAAGCAGGGAGGCTGACGACTTCATGGCGTGTAGTGTCGATGATGGACAAGGAGGACGATTGATAGGCCTATATTGTGATGATGATGAGTATAGGCCAATTTGTTTATTTGTTTATTTAAAGGATCCCCATTAACTTATGCCGTAGCAGTTTGCTAATCTTCCTGGGATCCACACATAATCAACATTACAACAAATAATACATGAATACAGTAAATAAATCAAACTATTTTATTTAACAAAATAATTAAATAAATAAGTAATATTAATAGAAGAACATACAACTATTGATACAGTAAAAATATAAAAACAAATCCAGTTTAACCCAAAGAGTCATTGTCATCCTAAAACATGAACCAAAAGCAAACATCTCTATAAGCGTCCAATCAACCCAACTAAACACACAAAGAAAATTAAACAACCTGTAAAACTAAAAAACTAAATATTTATTTTTTTTCTTTGCGGATATCAAGAGGTAAATTATTCCAAATTATACTCGCTCTATATAAAGCACTGTTCTTTTCAGGAAGTTAGTTCTTGGTTTGGCTCGCATTATATATCACCATTGTCAGCCTTTCATTCAGAGGTGGGACCAAGTCATTGTTTTGCAAGTCTCAAGTCAGTCGCAAGTCTTGGTACTCAAGTCCCAAGTCAAGTCCCAAGTCAAGACAGGCAAGTCCCAAGTCGAGTCCCAAGTCAAGACTGACAAGTCCCAAGTCGAGTCCCAAGTCCTAACCTTTAAGTTTCGAGTCCTAAACAAGTCATAATACGCGTTTCACCAAAAAGTTTCATTATCAACTTGTTGGCAAAACATAATCTAATTTCTATAAATGTAATAATATTCAGAATCAGTCTTACAACTAGATACAATTGGGCAAGAGCTGCTTGAAAACCAGTTCAGGAGTATATTGAGAGAAAAAAAGAATAAGGAACACCATATCCATTTTAAAGGTATAGGATAACAATAACCAACATATTGTCTTCCCACTTGGACCAATCATTTATTTAACGTCTGCCTGCCCTGTATATACAGTCTAGGCACATGATCCATAATAGCAGACCTCGGTTCAACTAACCTTAACCCTTTATCAATTTTGGGGTATAAAAAATCTGTACTGAAATGACAAGGCATCTCTGCATTTCATATATTAGATAGTTTATCAGGTATTAGAATTAGGTAGGGCCTAATTTGTGTGCGAGTTCTCTCTCTCTCTTGGATAAATAACAAACTCAGCAAGGCCAACGGCTTCTCTGTTACAGTGGGTGACAATATTGTCACAAGGAAAGATGAAATTACCTACCTGGGTTCCATCCTGTGACAAAATGGCAACAAATGTAATCAAAAAAAGTCAACCAACAAACTCGATTCTTGTACCGGATCTCCTCACTGGTAAACAAGAATACCTTGCAGACTAACAGGAGCACTCATTCAAGGGTACTACGACTATGCTTGTACCTCAGGGTACCAAAGCACCTCAAAGGCACTAAAAACAAGATTACAAACATCACAAAACAAACTGGTCAGACTACTGCTTGACCTTACCCCTGCCTATTTTGACAACCTAGGATGGCTTAGAGTAGACAACAGAGTACATCAACTTGCAATGGGCGTCTACAAGATACACTACCACATACATGTCGAAATACTTCCCAAAGGTCAGTGAATTCCAGGACCACAACACCAGAGGGAGTTCCACAAATCATGTTCAACCCAGATTCGTCTCAAACAAGGGACTAAACACGTTTCGCAATTATGCCACAACAATGTGGAACGCCCTACCCACAGCCGTAAAATAATGTAAATCCCTACCCTCCTTCAAAACCGCTTTCAAATAGCACCTACGGGTGGCTGCAATTAAAAACTGGCCCAATGTTCAACCCCCCCTCCCGAACCCCCTCCAATGTAGTTTCTTCCCCTTCGAATGTAGTATATATTTCTGTTTCTTATGATCTATGTCTCTTATACAGTACTGTATACTTGTATGTCATAAATGTCTTGATAAAACAGTACTGTATAGCTGTGTGTCATGATGAATTGAAAATGGGGGACCCTGATGTAAACAAGATGAAAGTCTTTCTCTGGCCTGCATCCCCTTAACAATTGTGTGTATTGAGCTGTACTGTATTGTACCTAGGGCTGCAACGATTAGTCGACATAATCGACGATGTCGATTATAAAAAATCGTCGACGAGAAATTGTTTTGCGTCGATTAGTCATTAAAAAAAATTATTTTATTTAATTTTTTTTTTTTGTGCACTACCTATCTTTGTGAGAGTGGCTTCTCAGGGTTCCAGACAACATCATAACATGATGATCCCATAGCAAATTTTGGACATTGAAAACATTGTTCCCCTGCAGGAGATGATGATCAGACTAGATACACAATACATTACACACGCACTCCTCTCACTCACACACAGCGATCAGAGTAAGACACACACATACACACTCCTCTCACTCACACACAGCGATCAGAGTAAGACACACACACATACACACTCCTCTCACTCACACACAGCGATCAGAGTAAGACACACACACATTCACACTCCTCTCTCTCACACACAGCGATCAGAGTAAGACACACACACATTCACACTCCTCTCACTCACACACAGCGATCAGAGTAAGACACACACACATACACAAATTACACAGTACACACCTCTCACTCACACAGCGATCAGAGTAAGACACACACACAAATTACACAGTACACACTCCTCTCACTCACACAGCGATCAGAGTAAGACACACACACATACACACACACACGGACTCCTCTCACACACAGCAAACAAAAGTTATTTAAAGTACACTTCCACTTTAATTTGTATTATTTAATTTATTTATCTTGTTATGAGTGATTGCTGTATTGTTCTTCAAATACATTTTCATTTAAAGTGGCTTAAAGATCCAAATTCAAATGTTTCATGAGTCATTATTTTAATTTGCTATGGGATCATCATGTTATGATTAGGGGTGCACCGATGTATCGGTCGGGTATCGGTATCGGCCGATAAGTGCCTTGTTGACTGCAATCGGCCTATCGGCCGATAAGCTCGAATGTGCCGATGGCAGTAGCCGATAAATATCCATCAATTTGTGTCGCGTCAAGACAAAAAAAAGTTCACTCGCGACCTACCTGCACAACGCCGCCCCCGGCCCACACACACACACACAAGCTACTGCATCAAAGTTACTACTTATGATTAACAAGGCATTCGTTTTGTGGCATTAACATTATATGGTTAGTGTTACACGTTCATAACATCAGCATATTATTTACCCGAACGTAGCAAGCGTTCATACTAGCTCAGTTCCTTCCGTTGCTCACAGAGCCCTGAGTTTTACCCATTCTGCAATCTGTTAATAACGTTTTCAATCAGACACATGTATAGAAAGGCTTTGTTTTATTATAACATTAGTTGCAGTAAAATCATTATGCCTCATTTAAGTCATCCTGCGGAGCTAAAAGCTAAACGTTGGCCGCGCCGTGTAACGTGTTGTTGTTCTAGAAAACCTCTCGTCAAAATCAATGGCGGACAAAAGCAGGAGTAAAAAAATGCAACACGCTTGCCGATTGGTGGTAACAGCAGAGGCGGGTGCAAGCGGTGTGTGACGTAATTGGCAGAATCGACTGTCAATCAAAATGTCATTGGTTGAGACAATAGTATCTCGCTGCAGCCCAGCAGGTAGACCATGCTGGGAGAACTAGTATCTAGCTGCAGCCCTGCAGAACATACTGGGAGAGAGATAGTGCTATTTCTTGATGTTTCCTTTTTTTAAGTAAGTAAAGAGGCCTATGTTCATATCGGTGAGCACAATTTGTAAGACAAATATACAGTAGTTTCATAAAAAAAAATACACAAAATAAAAATTACAAAAGAAATGTATATTTAAAAAATATTTAAAAAAAAAGTATTTTGCCACAAATATCGGTATCGGTATCGGCCGATTGTGTTAGTTGAACAATCGGTATCGGTATCGGTGGCAAATTTTCAAATCGGTGCATCCCTAGTTATGATGTTGTTGTTTGGTCCTGACAAGAGTCTCAAAGTCTGGGGTGATGGTAGACAAGCAACTCTGAGGTCATGCTCAATGTCCAATCTGTTCCTCTGCTCTGTCTTCAGCTGGACCAGAGCTGAGAAGCCACTTTCACAAAGATAGGTAATAAAAAAAAAAAAAAAAAATTGTTGTTGTTTACATTGGTTTTCGATTAGTCGACTAATCGAAAAAATAATCGGCAGATTAGTCGACTACCAAATTAGTCATTAGTTGCAGCCCTAATTGTACCCATTCTGCAATCTTTAATACAATTTTCAATCAATAAATTTTTTAAGGAGCAGCATTAATGTTAGGCTTTCATCAAGCAAGACATTGCTGATTGTTTATAAACCAAGTTACATACTGTTATTTATGCAGCTTCAAATGTAGTTGGAAGTTGTTGCGTCTCCATCTGTGATTTTCTGCAATTCGTTTTTTGTTGACCACCACATAGTTTTTATAAGCAAATGAAGCAATATTTGGTATAATTTCCCACTGGATCTGTTGTTCTTAACGTTCGTAACTTACTTCTTCTCTGGCGCAAATTGATTGGATGCTGTCGGATTGTTTCAAACAAAGTGGGCAGAAGATATGATCTTTGAGCCAAGACACAAATTACATTTAACTAGGGATGCTCGATATTGGCTTTTTTACCGATACCGATATTCCGATATTGTCCAACTCTTAATTTCCGATACCGATATCAACCGATATCAACCGATACCGATATATGCAGGGTTTCCCCGTCCAAAAAACTTAATAATTTCAGGTAACTAATAATTTCACTGGATATATATATAACAAATATTGTTATTGTTTTTTTTTGTTTTTAAACCGATACCGATATTTTCCGATATCACATTTTACTGCCGATATCGGCCGATAATATCGGTCGGCCGATAATATCGGACATCCCTACATTTAACTAAAACGATCTTTTCTTTGTGCTCGACAAAAGAGAAATTGTAACAATATCCATCTGTAAAAACGCGACTAGTGGGGGCTGCCATGACGGTCAAATAGTAAACAACACCCCACAGCACAGCGTGTCTCCGCGAGTAGGGTCCAGCTGCAGCGCCGGAGAATCCTCTCAAGGGGCAAGCCTGTGGCAGCCACGAACCTACTACCTTCTATATAGCAGCTGGGAGGTGCGCTGTTTTAAGTGAACGACGAGCGTGTGTTATTGGATTGATTGATTGATTGAACATCCGAGCTGCTTCTATAGAAAGAAGGTTCGTGGCTGCCACAGGATTGCCCAGTGAGAGGATTCTCCGGCGCTGCAGCTGGACCCTATTGGTCTCAGACCGGAGAGGAGAACTGCGCTGCAGCTCGCTACCAATCTACATAAAAATAACGCAGTAACTAATGAACCATTCAGTATTTAATATAACTTATCTTTGGGCATGGGGGAAGCCAAGGTATCAAGTCTTCTCAAGTCAAAAGGCTCAAGTCCAAGTGAAGTCACAAGTCATTGGTATTAAAGTCAAAGTCGAAGTCAAAGTCTTTTTTGATTTGGTCAAGTCAAGTCCAAAGTCATCAAATTCGTGACTCGAGTCTGACTCGAGTCCAAGTCATGTGACTCGAGTCCACACCTCTGCTTTCATTAGCCATTGCTAAGAAATTAAGGGGGGAAGGCATTAGGCAAATAGATAGACTGTATGCTGGCAAATGGTTTAAGTTAACGCTAACGCAGGTTGTTGGTGTCTAAATATTACAGCATATGACAGCGTGAGCCCCACAGCTAGTGGCTGTTTGTGCTGGCAGTGGAGGGAGTGTACTGGCTGTTTGTTCTGGCAGTGAGGGAGTGTACTGGCTGTTTGTTCTGGCAGTGAGGGAGTGTACTGGCTGTTTGTTCTGGCAGTGAGGGAGTGTACTGGCTGTTTGTTCTGGCAGTGAGGGAGTGTAATGGCTGTTTGTTCTGGCAGTGAGGGAGTGTACTGGCTGTTTGTTCTGGCAGTGAGGGAGTGTACTGGCTGTTTGTTCTGGCAGTGAGGGAGTGTACTGGCTGTTTGTTCTGGCAGTGAGGGAGTGTACTGGCTGTTTGTTCTGGCAGTGAGGGAGTGTACTGGCTGTTTGTTCTGGCTGTGAGGGAGTGTACTGGCTGTTTGTTCTGGCAGTGAGGGAGTGTACTGGCTGTTTGTTCTGGCAGTGGAGGGAGTGTACTGGCTGTTTGTGCTGGCAGTGAGGGAGTGTACTGGCTGTTTGTTCTGGCAGCGGAGGGAGTGTACTGGCTGTTTGTGCCGGGCAGTGGAGGGAGTGTACTGGCTGTTTGTGCCGGGCAGTGGAGGGAGTGTACTGGCTGTTTGTGCCGGACAGTACAATTTATTATTATACATTTATTATTATCCAATTTATTATTATTATTATTATTATTATTATTATTATTATTATTATTATTATTATTATTATTATTATTATTATTATTATTATTATTATTATTATTATTATTTATTATTATTATTATTATTATTATTATTATTATTATTATTATTATTATTATTATTATTATTATTATTATTATTATTATTATTATTATTATTATTCTTATTATTATTATATTACAGTGACTTCATTACATGTCATTAGGTCACATTGCAGTTCAGGCATTAGTGCAGAGTAAAGAATGTTCCCCATTGCTCTTCGCTGTATGATTCATGGCATGACAAATCACAAAAAGAGGTTACCGGCGGGGGTGAGCGCCAGGCTCTCTTCTCTCCTCCAGCTACTCCTCCCTGATGTATGTTCTCCAGAGCCCCTCTGTTTGGTTCCAGAAGGTTTCTGGGAGGATGTGGTGAATTACTGCAAGGCTTTGACCGTTGACCAGGTAGTACCTATCATTCATGCACTTATTCATGCCCCCCACACACACACACACACACTTGTAACATTCCCCTTGTTATCGTCCCACACATATCTTACATATTTTGGGTCAATATCATCCATATGTGCAACTGGGAGGATTAAGAAAGGGCTGTGGGGGACGAGGAGCAAAGCATCATGGGATAAAGATCAGAATACGACGGACTTAACGGCTGAACACCACACGGAGCATGTTGTGTCTACAGTATAAAGCTAGCACCCCTAAGCAATGACACAATCTACTTTCTCATACAGGTATGTTGCCAGATGTTCTCCCGACACGTGTTTGGGTGTATGTGTCTCCGAGTGTGTGAACGCAATAAGGGAACAGTCTGTGTTGAGTGTCGTCAACAAAAACATGAGAGCTGCTTGAAGCATCAGCGTTTCGTGCTTTAAACAAGACCAGGAGATTTGTAGGTGTGGTTTTATATAGGAACGCTAGGGGACTGACCAACGGGAGCAGCGGGAGTATTCCCGGTGGCCTGGCAGACTGGCATGGCCTGGCTGCCCAGACTGGCAAATGCTTTTTATTTATTTATTTATTTTTTGTGCCCGCAGTCAGGCCACTGAACTCCGAAGCAGGCCAGGTCGGTATATATGTTTCTATTTGCGCATATATAAGTTCAGGCAGGAATGAGTTAACTTGTTATTCACAACCCAGCGCGATGCAGTACGCCTGCGCAGGCCTCGCCAGTCACCAATCTCAAACAAGCCTATTAATTTAAATCATGATGAGATCAACTGCCGAAACCCGGGAGATATGATCGTTTTGGATATCTCTAGAATTGGTCAAGACGAACGTCCAACTACAATTGAAAGAATGAGACGAAAGCGGGGCGCAATCAGAGGTGTTATTATGCAAGTTTTGAATCAGATGGACATTGGAATTGACATGGAAACTCCGGATCACTTGATCACTTTATTGGATTTACTGCTGGGAGTTAAAGAAGACAGTTTGTTGGAACCTGACCGTGAAATAGAACAGCTATAAGTCTGATGGATGATTTGGATGCTGATATTGAAGCCGCGAGATGTAAGGAGCGAGTCATTATGTGAACTGACGGCAGCAGCGGGACGGTGAGTGATGCAATAGCGCCAGTGAAGTAGAGAAATGTAATGAAACGTGCACCGGTAAACTTCTATAAAGGACACTTATAGACACGTATTATAACCTGACATTTGGACAATCCATTATTTGGAAAGTAGTTATTCTACACTTTGGTGTAGTGTATACAACTTGTATCGTCCGTTTTGTGACAGCGTCGCTGTCCATGGTGCTGAAGCCAGGTCGCATTTATACTGATATATTGCAAATGTTATTGCTGTCATCTTGGCTAGGTCTCCCTTGCAAAAGAGATCTTGTATCTCAATGGGACTTGCTGGTTAAATAAAGGTTAAATAAAAAAGAGCTACAAAACACAGTTTTTTCCCTGGGGGGGGGGGGGGGGGGGCCTGGCTTGGCCCGGCCTGCCTGAGTAAAATTCCCGGTAGGAATTATGGTCCCAGTCCGCGACTGATAGGGACGCCAAAACCCACCAAAGGTTTTATATAGGGACGCTAGTGGACCACCAAAGCCACGGACACACGAATTGTCCCTACCAACCAATTCACCCCCAGAGTGAGAACTGTAGTCATAGTATTATAATTCACAGCATCGCGGTCTTGCAAAACAAAGCCTTTTTATCTGTTGCGAAAGTGTAGGTCGACAGCCGCATCTGTTTTTATTCTTGCCTGACAATCTCTTAAGCACATAAAACGTGTTGTAAATCTTACATGTGTTAGTGACCATATAAGGTCATAGGCATACCTGTAGGCTATTTCATCTCTGAAATCGTTTTTTCTTTTGGTAAGGTTTTTTGGAGCCAATTTTCTATCAGTTTGTATGGAGCAAGTGCACATGTAGGCCATATGCATCAGTTCAGGAGGTTAATTAAAGAAACATCATCAGGATCATCCAATGCTCTTTGTAGCTCAGAAAACCGTATTTACGCCCAAATGAGTGATAAGAAATGTTTCCTATATTAAGAAAAAGAGTCCCTACCAAAGCTCAAATCAAACATACGCCCGTGAGGAGATCACACACTTGGCAATCAGCTTTCTAACTTCCAAAGCAGACTGTTCCAATCAGCCTTCTAACTTCCAAAGCAGACTGTTCCAATCAGCCTTCTAACTTCCAAAGCAGACTGTTCCAATCAGCTTTCTAACTTCCAAAGCAGACTGTTCCAATCAGCCTTCTAACTTCCAAAGCAGACTGTTCCAATCAGCTTTCTAACTTCCAAAGCAGACTGTTCCAATCAGCCTTCTAACTTCCAAAGCAGACTGTTCCAATCAGCTTTCTAACTTCCAAAGCAGACTGGTCCAATCAGCCTTCTAACTTCCAAAGCAGACTGTTCCAATCAGCCTTCTAACTTCCAAAGCAGACTGTTCCAATCAGCTTTCTAACTTCCAAAGCAGACTGTTCCAATCAGCTTTCTAACTTCCAAAGCAGACTGTTCCAATCAGCCTTCTAACTTCCAAAGCAGACTGTTCCAATCAGCTTTCTAACTTCCAAAGCAGACTGGTCCAATCAGCCTTCTAACTTCCAAAGCAGACTGTTCCAATCAGCCTTCTAACTTCCAAAGCAGACTGTTCCAATCAGCTTTCTAACTTCCAAAGCAGACTGTTCCAATCAGCTTTCTAACTTCCAAAGCAGACTGTTCCAATCAGCTTTCTAACTTCCACAGCAGACTGTTCCAATCAGCCTTCTAACTTCCAAAGCAGACTGTTCCAATCAGCTTTCTAACTTCCAAAGCAGACTGTTCCGCCCCTTTGCTCTCCCTGACCATTCTGTTGTCAGTCAGATCATTAGGATTAGGAGTCGAGAACGCTTGGATTGGATTGTCCGCAGTGAATGAGTCACTTGAATCGTGATATTGTACTGTGTGTGTGTGTGTGTGTGTGTGTGTGTGTGTTGTGTGTGTTGTGTGTTGTGTGTGTGTGTGTGTGTGTGTGTGTGTGTGTGTGTGTGTGTGTGTGTGTGTGTGTGTGTGTGTGTGTGTGTGTGTGTGTGTGTGTGTGTGTGTGTGTGTGTGTGTGTGTGTGTGTCATGTGTTTCAGTGTGTGGTATTTTAATTCACACCTATTAAAGGGCATAATCCCCCTTACCTCCTCACAGAGAACAACTGAAGGCTAAGAGAGCTCTATTGTATCAACAGGATGATAGCCCATAACAAAGGCCTAATTACTACCTGCTGGATATGATGTGGAATAATTAGCTTGATCACGGAGAGAGCCACTGAAGGCAAGTTTGCCAGGAGGAAATCACTGGCGCCCATTGATGAAAGAAATGTAGTGTGGCGAATATTCCCACGTGTGAATTGGGTGAATTCAGATGTGAATTGGATGAACGAAGACCATGGTTACATCTGTGAAGATGTGGATCATTATCTTCAAGGTTCAACAGATGAAGTTAAATCAATCTGATGAATATACTATTTCTGAGAGCTTCGTAAACTATTCGTAACCGACGAAGTGTCGTGTTTGACAGTCTGCCACGTACGCTCTCCTCGTGCTCAACTGCAGAGGCCTCACAAAGTTATTAACCGGCTGTGCACACCTCCTCGCGCTGCGACTCCTGCGCTAAGGATTCAGGCTCTGGGTCAAAGTTTAAACTGGTGTGATGTGTGGGAAATACATGGTACCCCCTCCCTCCCCGGCCAGCACTCCGGACAGGCCACCATGCCCTCCTGCAGGGTGTAAGCCCCCCCAATCACCCTCCCAGTCCTGGGTTGGCTGCAGTGTGACATTCCTACAGCGCTCTGACGGCAGTGGAACCATGCGCACGATTAGCACGGAACAAAGGCAGGTGTGGAGTGGAGGCAGGTGCATTTTCATGACTCAGTGTTTCCCATTAATTACCTAGACTGCCTAATTTGTCCCACCACAGTTTTCTCACTTCTCTCAGTCAGCCCCCCACCGCCCTGCGGTATGCCTACACACACACCTGGCTGCGTCTGAGACACCGAGGCATTTTGAGGACACAACATTGTTTGAGGTAATTAACATTAACTCATTTTGCAGTATCCACTGCAATTTTATCATTATCAATGTACAACAACAGCTACAGTAGTTAGGTAACATTAACGTTAATTTAACTAACAACGTTAACTAACACCGTTAGCCGCCAGTCTCCTCGCTTAATGTCCGGCTCTGCTTGTCGTGAAAAACAATGTATAACATATGTAACGTTATATCGCGCTAGCTAACGTTAGCTAATTATCTAATGTTAACGTTATTACCAGCGGCTCTGACAATGTAACTGCTAGCTAGTTAGCTAACGTTAACTAACATCTCCACTAGTTTCTCCCTCTAGCCCCACTTTTACTGTACACTTTGATTAATTCCCAATGAAGAGGTACAATGTATAATTTATCATGCACTCCTATGTGTGGAGAAATTATTTATCATGTCTGCATATTTATGATCTATGATTTATCGAGTGGCTTGTATTGATTACTTACTGTCTGCTGCGTCTCTGTGGGCTTGATTAAAAAAAAAATTACTTACCCAGGGTAGGTTTGCAGAGCATGGGTGCTCTTTTTTCAGCAACGCCCTGCTTCACATTCACACCTGGGTGCTGCCCAGTGCAACCACGGTCTGACTCTGTTGGCCACTGAGCAGCTCCACTGGAGCAGTTGGGAGTTAAGTGCCTAGCTCAAGGGCACTTCAGCGGCGGTATTCAAATCCAAACACTAGTGTGCTAAAATCAAAATTTGTGACGACATCAAGTATCAAGTCTGAAGCTGCTCCATAGACAATTGGGAAAGACTATAATGAGGACACTGAGGGCACCCAGGGGAATCTTATATGGGTACATTTTCTGTTTCAGAAGTGAGAACACTACTATAGAATAAAGCGTATGTGGGTATAGAAGAAAAGAAAGAAAACGTTCTGTAAATCCAAACATTCTGTCTCCCATTCGGAGCAGCTCCAGACTTTGTAACTGATGACTTGGCAAGTTTGAGTCTTAATTCTCTGGCTTCTGGCTCTGGGAGAGTATTAGCCTCATTTTCACAAAAATCCTAACAGGAATGTGGGTGCAGTTCCCCTTTAAAAGTACTTTTTTTTTTACTATTGCAGTCCACCATTCAAACACAATGTACAGATATTCACTAACGTGATGTGCTCACGGGTGTCTTTGCTCCCAAAAATCCATAGAATAAGCATACGTGAACAATCTATTCCAATTTACAGATTGTAATTTAAATTGTGTTATTATCGTTATCTACAATCAATAGCCTATCAGCGATGATTTGAAGATGTGCAAAATTGTACATTTATAATCTCACAATTGAAATGCATGTGTGTGTGTGTGTGTGTGTGTGTGTGTGTGTGTGTGTGTGTGTGTGTGTGTGTGTGTGTGTGTGTGTGTGTGTGTGTGTGTGTGTGTGTGTGTGTGTGTGTGTGTGTGTGTGTGTGTGTGTGTGTGTGTGTGTGTGTGTGTGTGTGTTTGTGCACATGGAAACACAAGAGTGCTCCCTGATAGACACTGTTAAGGACACTGAGACACTCGACATTCGGCTCAGGAAGAGCTGTTCCCTCGTCTAGTCAGTCAGTTTGCCTCAACTCTCCCCACCTCAGTAAACAATGCTCCCCACCTCTGCTGTGCTCAGCAGTACTCAGCCCAGCCGCCTGGCAGAGAGGAGAGACGGAGAGAAGCAGACGTGCCTGAATATTCATTCATATCAGTATTGAATGTGAACACATCATCACAGTTCAAACATTGAAAATTTTACCAGATTCAACAATGATTTTCGAACAAAAAGTGAAAGCCCTAGTGTGTGTGTGTGTGTGTGTGTGTGTGTGTGTGTGTGTGTGTGTGTGTGTGTGTGTGTGTGTGTGTGTGTGTGTGTGTGTGTGTGTTATATATATGTATATATATATGTGTGTGGTGATATGTATGTGTGTGTTGTGTGTATGTATGTGTGTGTGTCAGTGTGTGTTGTGTGTATATCCCTCTCTTTGTTTGTGAGGCTTAACAGTGTTTCTTCTTTGTTTCCGAAAACATGAAAGATTGTTCCCCGAGTCAACGGGGGGGCTTCACTTTGGGACGTTCACATCTGTTTAAAGTGTAATTATATGCCAAAGAAAACCCCTCGCCTCTCTCTCTGATGGGAAACAATCATTATTTCACTTGAATCGTCAAAATAAGTTATAACTTGCACACTATCGCAAGAAGGGAAAAAAGTGTAATATTTGAATAGTAGCGTCGAGGAAAGCAGTGGAGCACGTGCACATGAAATATGTTAATAAGCTGCCAGCATACAAGGCTCCTGGTTAATGGCACAACACAGCAATCTGGCCCTCCGGGGGAGAGAGAAATGAGTATCTTCATCAACGCAAGTTCCCCCATCTGAGAGAGAGGAGAAGAGAGAGAGAGAGAGATTCATCCAAAAAGACACACGGATAGAGTGAACGAGAAAGCAAATGAGAGAGAGAGATGATACACATTCCATCATCCCATACACACACACATACATACACACACACACACACACACACACACACACACACATACATACACGCACACATACACACACGCACACACACACATACATACATATACATACACACACACTTACTTACTTACACACACACACGCACACACACACATACACTACACATACATACACATACACACACACTTACTCACACACACACACACACATACATGCATACACACACACACACACACATACATTAACATACATACACACTATCCTTTTCCTCAAATGGAGGGGAAAGTGAAGCGGTGAATACTGGATGATGTCTTGTGACAAATGAGAATAGAGAGCCGAAGCGCTCGGAGTGAAGAGGAGAGTGAGAGAGGGAGAGAGAAAAAGGGAGAGAGAGAGGGGGATAGAGAGAGAGAGGGGGGTAGAGAGAGAGCGTGGTAGAGAGAGAGAGAAGGGGGTAAAGAGAGAGCGTGGTAGGTAGAGGAGGATAAATTGGCACAAAAGGGTAAATGCAAGACATGGGGAGGGAAGTAGGAGGAAGAGAGAGAGGCGAAGGAGGAGAAGAAGGAGGATGTAGGATGCGTGTGGGGGGGGGGGGGGGGGGGGGGTTGCTCCTCGTCACGTCCCGGGGAGCTGAGTTTGACAGATCAGATCCCGTTCCTTTTCCAGCCGAGCTGCGCATTGCATTACGTACGCAAATGTTATGCCATTTGAAAGCCATCAGTGCCTCAAAAGATTCATGGTAGTTGCCCCCCCGCCGCTCAACCCCTCCCTATATCGTCTCTGCAAGGCTCCAGAACCCACAAGATGTTTCTTTTTTCCTCATCAAAGGCCTAATAGATATACTAGAGCAGAGAGAGTGGGTGCTATCTCTCTCTCTCTGTCTCTCCCGCATCTGTCGTAGGCTGATATCTCCGAGCTGGATAGGGTTGACTGGGTGGGTGAAATGGGCGTGTGAAGAAAACGGGTGCACCACAAGGTCACGGCGACGATGGGTGCGGCAGCCCCGGGCAGGATGCAAAGTAGCGCAGCTGAAGTTCTAACAGGCTAAATTGCAATCAGCCAACCAGCGTTGATTAAGTCGGGTTCATTTTGTTTTTGCATTGGGGTTTTCCAGCAAATTAAATTACCTCATTAAACCGTACTCTCGCGTTGAGCTATCAGGAGAGAGGGAAAGAGAGAGGGAGGAGGGAGAGAGAGAGAGAGAGAGAGAGAGAGAGAGAGAGAGAGAGAGAGAGAGAGAGAGAGAGAGAGACAGAGTGTTACGTACCCCAGTGGGGAGACGCAACACAAGGCCACAGACAGGGTAGGTGAGGGTGCAGTGACACAAAACACAAGAAACTATAAATAATAATATTTATTTCACAAACACAAAACTCGGCAACACAGAGAGCAAAGAGGACTTACCAGTGAGCACCAAATGAAATATCAAAAAGAAATAAAAGCCCACCCCCCCTTACAGGCGCGGACGCACCAAAGTACAGGTGGTGGTGCTCACTTCTAAGGCTGGTGTCTTTAACAGTAGGTCACCTACGTGATGCAAAATGTAGACCCAGGGTATCTTCCTGTCCTCAATGTCCCTGTGTACGAAACAAAAGATTAATACCAAAGAAAAACAATCACCATAGGCTGGGTGATACAAGAGAACAAATGTTAACAGAAATGTGCAAATACCAAACTATAATTACTAGTGCTGTCAGGCGATTAAAAAAATTTATCTAATTAATTACAGGATTTGTAATTAATTAATCTAATTAATCGCATTTTAATCGCATTACCATTTTATGCCTCATATTCTATATTCTATAATCATATTTCAAATTGCATGTGTCCGGATGGCAGAATTCAGTACTGTATCTACAAAACCTTCTGTTTAATCATCTTCCATCTATTAATTTGCTTAGATTTTTCAGGTCTGGTCAATTTGAGCATGGTGTTATTCACAGTCAAAGATAAAAAAAAAAATTATTGATATTCTCATTTGGTTCATTACAATTTACTCAAAATAAAATGTTCATTCAATCAATCACCGCGCAGATTGATTGATTGAATGAAAATGTTATTAACAGATTGCAGAATGGGTACAATACAGTACGGCTCAATACACACAATTGTTAAGGGAATGCAGACCAGAGAGACTTTCGTCTTGTTTACATTTTCAATTCATAATGAATTGTAAGTAAGGGTGCAACTTGCACCGTGCAATCCATTCTTTGTGGATCTAGCCCACAGTATTTCTGACACTGGGAATACATTCCCTGAGATTCATAGATGTCCCTAGAATCAGATACCAAGAACATGCAAATGGACCATATTAAAAAAAAATCTGTAAATGTGTATTCTACATTCTTATGGAATGAATGAGATACAAAAAAAGATATTATAAAAAAAAAAAAAAAGTTTTTTGTAATTAATTTTGAGTTAATTTTCATAACGCGATTATTTGCTGTGTAATTAATTAATCTAATTAACGCGTTGCACTGGGGTGAGTTGCTGATTGACCAGCTGCTGCTGCAACTGGGACTGGGAGACACCTGAGAGTGGGATATGTAGACACAAGAGGGAGACAAGACAACAACAAACAAAACGATAGGTTATAACTATAACCAAGTTCTGTGAGTAATGGTGACGCTCAGCGTCACTACTGCACTATACTTCACTCGTGCATGCGCACTGAATAAAAAATTCCACAATGTACCTTTACATCCCAACATTCGTCTGGCCACACCCCTATCAGCTTACCTTCATAAGCAGGTGTGTGGTCACCTACTCGCCTCCTTCCCAAGCTTTCACCACAAGGTGAGATCAAGGGCCGCAGCGGCGTCTGACGCTGAGCGTCACCATTACTCACAGAACTTGGTTATAGTTATAACCTATCGTTCTGTTTCGCAATGGATCTCGCTCAGCGTCACTACTGCACAAGGGAGGCTGAGCGAGAGCCATAGCCCGACAAATGTACCCCGCTGAGGCCCCCCACAACCATCAGATCGGGGAAGACCGAGCCCCCCCGACCCTCCCTAATGGAGGATACCCCCCCTATTGGAGGGTCATGGGAGGGCGACGGACCCGACCGTGCGAAGAGGCACTCAAGCAACTCAACGCACAGGGTAAGCAGACCGTGGCTTGACCCCACGACTACACACACGCACAACCCGCATGCCACCCGGGAACGAACGGAAGGAACAACCCCGTTACCGCCCCCAGAAATAACGGGGTCAAGAGGAAACCCAACCCCGTGGCAAGGCCGTAGCAGCGGAGCGCGAAGGAAGACCCAGACCCACTGAAGGGACTGGATCCCCTGAAAAACGGGGGCCCGGAGAGGTCAATGACGCCAGGCATCAAGACCCCACCAGGTGGCCACTTAGTGACACCACCCCCCACATCGCCAGCGTATTCGGATAAGGCCCCTCCAAGAGCGGGCCCTTTCCCCCCAATAGCACACCGCCTGGCACACTGACCCTGCAGAACAGGCAGTCAACATGGCCGTAAGCACACAAAAAGGTCACCCAACGGAAGCAGACAGCGCACCGGGGAAACCAGGCAACAGGCTGTAACCTGAGCCTGGAGCACTGCGGACGAGACAGGCGCCAAAGGAGTCAACTGAAAACAGCCGCCCCGGCGGAAGGGGCGTATGCTGGCGTTGTTGATCACCATGACAAAGCCTCCATTAAAAAAAAAACACCCAGAGGGGTTGAGGCAGAGAAGGCTGACATGATTGGCAGATGTCATGAACGTGCAGGGGCACACTCAACCGGGTAACCCGGGAGTTGACTCTGCTCCAACACACCAGGGAACCAACCACCTTGTCGTTAACCTATGCGGTGGTTGTTCCTATAACCCCTCAAGACAAAAAAGGGTTATTCCAAGTCTACGGTATCAACGAACTTTACTTCGGACCGGACCCGGCGGCCTGGGACGCACACAGGGTTACTAGAGGAGGTCCCGAAGACCACCCTGACAGCCCTCCCTCCGCCATGCGTGAGAGGGGAGCGAAGAAAAAAGAGAACCAGCCCCCATAACAGTGCCAGGTACAAAAGAGTACCCAACAAGGGTCTCTATAACGCCTAACCTCGTGACACCCCAGGCCGACCCGGCATTTTTCCCCCCGAAAAAAGCCCAAGTCCCTCAGGGTACCAGAACAGCAGATCTGCATCCCCGGCGGACAACGGGTTAACTGATCTGGACCAGCGTGACCAGAACCAGTCCCGTGCCCTAACCACGCCGACATGCCTACTCCAGGAGAAGGGGCAGATATGCGTGTCGATCTTAAAACATGAAAAGAAGGCGCCACCCAGACGGTCGGTGCGAACCGCGCTCGGTGGCCCACCCCAAGGGCGTGAGACCCCTCTACATATGTTCAGATCCATTCCGTTATCATCCCCCAGATATGAACGAGAATCCGTCGATAACCAATAACAGGTTGTCGGAAGAGGAAAAAACCTCCATCCCAGTTGCTTTATAAAAACGCTGTTTTAACCACAAGCAACCAAGGCGTACTAGCTACCCGCATGATCTTTAACAGAACACCCCGAGCTAGCACTTAAGCGTGCGTCGGGACACAACCACATCAATGAACAGGCTAGTTAGACCTTTCAGTGAATCCCCAAGGCGCCCAGGGGAAACGACAAGAGGGGTGTGGCGCTTCCTAAACTCCAACCCTTTTTAATAAAAAAGAAGGAAGAACCAACAGACATGAATCCCATTCTATACAGCAGAGGGTAAAAACTGTTTAAATTTTTACATCCAGTCACCCCTTTCACAGAGGATTTAGACCGAAATTCCGCAGAGAGCCTTCCCACGTGAGTCGTAGAATGAAAAAGCCATGGCAACTACGAGTCATGTGACCAACTGACTCAAGTTACACATAAAATCGAGCGTAGCGGACCCGTAAGTCCTATGCTCTAACCCGACACTTTGACACAACAGATCGTACGTAAAGATCTAACTCACGGAAGCCATCGTCATAGCAACGTACGTAGTGTCGTATGCCATGACGGGGGGAAACCCAACCCTCAACTCCTGTTTTTAATAGGAGCAGAGTCAGGACAACCCTTCCCCCCCCCCCCCTCCCTGCCAAGGCGCCTAACGGCTTGGCCCTGACTGGCCTAACAGGAGATGAGAAAACCCCCCTGACCAATCAAGTGGGAAGGAGGGGTTTATTCGGCACCCCCTCACAGAACCCTTCCCCCTACACACAATAACAACTGTAGCATATGAAACCTTTGGTAGAATGCTAATGAATAGCGCAAGCTAATACAATGCACGCTACCCACAGAACTGTGAACAGGGTTTACAACAAAATCAAGTCGTGTGTGTGTGTGAATCCTACACCCGCATTCCATGTTGTACATAGAAAAAACACTGATAGAGAGAGTAACGGCTAGGCCGTGGAACGTGTGTATACGAGCATTACTGAAACTAACACAACAGTGTTGTAGCTCAACATTACTTCTTGTGTAAGCAACAGACCATACAACCAGCTTCTACCTGCATGTGGAGTGTCAGGCCGTGATAGAAACCTTTCTATAACCGAGTGTATGCTGCAGACCTTGCTTAAGCTCATAACACGAACGTAACCCTTCTATCAATGTATACTAGTGCAGATTCACACTTTGCAACCTCATCATATGTTTTGGTGAAGAAACACACAGTTTGTTAACAAAAAATACAGTCCCCCTTTAGAGGGGACTTTTTATTTATGAGCAAACAAATAATATGAGAGGCCGGGGAGGGGTAAACAGAGGGGACCGCAGGGGAAAAAAGTCACTGGGTCTAGCGGTGTCTGCTGCCTCGAGCCGCTCGGGCTTTGCCACCCGAGAAGCCCCAGAGGGACGGTAGATAATCGGTTGCTGGTCACGGCGATCCCTACCGTCTCCTCCGGTCGTAGGTGGGCCGGCTGCAGCAGCAGCACCGTCTCTCCTCCTGGCCTTCTTCGATGGGCCAGCAGTGGCGGTGGAGGCAGTAGCAGCCACGGCGGAGGAAGCTCGACGACGTGGAAGCCGTCTGACTCCACCGGCGATGACGGGAGGAGGAAAATGGGGTTGGAGCACGGACCGCTCCTCTGCCATTTCTCTGCACGTTGAGGTCATCAATTGCAGGGCCTTCCCGAACAGTCCAGCATCGGAGAGGGTGGCCGTTAGAAGAGGACTGTGATGATTAAGGATGTTATGATTACTTTGCACCACTAGGTGTCAGTATGATAGGCTCTGATAAGTAGAACATCCAGGAAGTAAGAACGACCATCTGGAGATAACATGTAACTTGTGCTGTGGTAGTAAAATAAAGTACTGGTGTTCATGAGCAAGGACTCAACTCATAATTGAACCACTGAACAAAACATGGTACCAGGAGTAAAAACTACATTGTGACATGGATTGTGGCATGGATTCCTTAAAGCCACCGGAGAGTTTGAAACTAACTGGAAATGTCGACAGCAACTGGCGTACCTTCAAACAGCAGTTCCAGCTATACCTTGTGGCCTTGGGACTGGAAAACAAGTTGGATTCCAGGAAGGTAGCATTACTTCTAACAATAGCAGGCCCACAGGCCATAGAAGTGTACAATACATTTGTGTATGAAGAGGAAGCGGATAACATAAATTTGGATAAAGTGTTTGAGAAATTTGATGCTAATTGCTCTCCAAAAAAGAATGAAACATATGAGAGATATGTGTTTCGTTGTCGGATGCAACAACAAGGGGAACCTTTTGATGTTTTTCTGACTGACCTGAAGCTTAAAGCACATTCATGCAACTTTTCAACACTGAGGGATTCCTTGACCAGAGACCAGATTGTTTTTGGAGTGGAGGATAAAAAGGTCAGAGAAAGGCTACTAAGGGAAACAGAGCTGACACTAGAAGGGGCCATCAAGATCTGCCATGCGAGTGAGCTGTCCCATATGCATGTGAGGACATTCGGTGAGATGGCAGCAGGCACAGAAAATGTGGGTCATGGTGCAGATGTGGGTGCC
The DNA here is from genome assembly GCF_963971535.1 of Notolepis coatsorum. NCBI lineage: Eukaryota > Metazoa > Chordata > Actinopteri > Aulopiformes > Paralepididae > Notolepis > Notolepis coatsorum. The sequence goes on from NW_028174842.1 coordinate 352,232, forward strand.
ATTTCAAGCACAGGAAAAAGACACACAAAGACACGGCCTGCACAGCGGACGGACGACAGAGTGTTCAGCTGCAAGCGCTGTGGCTCGCAGCACAAGCCAAGGCAGTGTCCAGCCTTTGGTAAGAAATGCTTTAATTGCCAGGGGAGCAACCATTTTGCTACACAGTGCTTTGCAAAAGGAAAAGAGAGGGGGACAGGAAGATGTGTAAACAGAGTGGAGGACACTGATCTGAGTGACTCAGAGAATGAGATTTTTTTTGTTGCCACAGTGAACAGTGAAGTGAATGCTATTGGAGAAGATAAATGGATGGCACCACTGTGGATAAACAGGACTCTAGTCACAATGAAATTGGACACTGGAGCAAAAGCCAACTTGATCAGCATGTCTGACATCAAATAAATGAAAGATAAGCCAAATATAAGAAAGAAAACACTTGCACTGAAAGACTACAATGGACAGAGGATTGACTGTCTAGGCACATGCACGCTGAATGTAACAGTGAAAGAAAAAGTGCATCACCTATTCTTTTCTGTTGTTGCTGAAGGACTTGATTCACTGCTGGGTGATAAAGCCTGTGAAGACCTGGAGCTGGTGAAAAGAGTGTATCGCATCAACACAACTGTGAGTACACCAAGTGACTCTGTTGACTCAATAGTACAGAACTTTGCAGATGTCTTCAAGGGTTTTGGTGTATTGCCATTCACATATAAAATCCAGCTGAAAGCAAATGCACAGCCAGTGGTGCATGCTGCACGAAGAGTTCCGGCACCACTGAGAGACCGTGTTAAAAAAGAACTGGACAGGATGACAGTGCTGGGGGTGATACAGAAGGTAGAGGAACCAACAGAATGGGTCAATTCTATGGTGTGCGTGAAGAGAAAAAATGGTGACCTGAGAATATGTATGGACCCAAAAGATCTGAATGAAAACATAAAGCGGGAACACTACCAGATACCCAAGCGTGAGGAAATCACCAGTGAGATGGCTGGTGCCAGATACTTCACAAAGCTTGACGCAACACAAGGCTTCTGGCAGCTGAAATTGGATGAAAGCAGCACCAAGTACTGCACCTTTAATACACCTTTCGGCAGATATTGCTTCCTCAGACTGCCTTTTGGAATCTGTTCAGCATCTGAAATATTTCACAGAGCAGTGGAACACATCATCGAAGGGCTGGATGGAGTTCGAGCCTATGTTGATGACATCATCGTCTGGGGCTCCACAGTCCAAGAACACAATAAGAGACTGACCAACGTGCTGGAGAGGATACGAAAGTTTGGACTAAAGCTCAACAAGAGCAAATGTCAGTTTGGAGCTCAAGAAATCGTCTTCCTTGGAGACAAGCTCTCTGCACAAGGTGTCCAGGCTGACCAGGAAAAAGTCAATGCCATACACAACATGCCAAGGCCCACAGACAAGACAGGTGTGCTACGCATCATGGGAATGGTCAACTTCATAGGTAAATTCATTCCTAACCTATCTGCAAAGACAGCCTGTATTCGTGAGCTCCTGCATAAAGGGGATGAGTTCAAATGGGCATCCAAACATGAGCATGAGTGGCAGAGGCTCAAAGAGACACTGACAACTGCACCTGTGTTGGCATTTTATGACTCGACGAAGAGGATCAAAGTGTCGACGGATGCCTCCAAGGACGGAATTGGAGGAGTACTCCTACAGGCTGAAGGTGAGCATTGGAAACCAGTGGCCTATGCATCCAGGTCCATGACAGAGACAGAGTGTAGATATGCACAAATCGAAAAAGAATGCCTAGGGTTAGTGTTTGGCCTAGAGAGGTTTCACAGCTATGTATATGGCCTACCCTCCTTCACTGTAGAGACAGATCATCGTCCTTTGGTTGCAATCATAAAAAAAAACTTAAATGAAATGTCGCCAAGGATTCAGCGCATGATGATGAAAATGCAGAGATACGACTTTGAGCTGATCTACACACCAGGAAAACACCTGATACTCGCCGATGCACTCTCACGGGCACCCACAGGGAAAGGTGTGAGCACGACTGAAGAAGATGTTCAAAACCATGTCAACATGGTGGCTGCTGCGCTTCCTGTATCAGACACAAAGTCCAGACAAATAGCTGAAGAAACAGCAAAAGACACAGAGCTGCAATGTATCATTGGAAACATGCAAAATGGATGGCCTGTAGGTTCCTGTCCACTGTTCCACGACATCAGAGGTGAACTGAGTGTTGTTGATGGACTGTTGCTAAGGACAAATAGAATTGTCATTCCACAAGAATTGAGAAGGGACATACTACAGAGGATCCATGAAGGTCATCTCGGTGTCGAGAAATGCAAGAGAAGAGCGAGAAGCGCAGTCTTCTGGCCTGGGATCAACAAAGACATTGAGAGACTGATAAGTGGATGTGAAACATGCCAGAGACATAGGAACAAGCAAACCAAAGAGCCTATGATGGTAGCTGATGTCCCAACAGCACCATGGGATAAAGTAGGAATGGATTTGTTTCATCTCAAGGGTAAAGACTATGTAGTGGTCATTGACTATCACTCAAACTTCCCTGAAATGGCATTGCTATCAAATACATCATCAACCTGTGTTATAACACATACGAAATCGATCTTCGCCAGACACGGCATACCAAACACAGTGGTGAGTGACAACGGGCCATGCTTTAAGAGCAGAGAGTGGCAGGAATTTGCAAAACGGTACGGCTTCAAGCATGTGACATCTAGTCCTCTGTATGCACAGTCAAATGGAAAAGCTGAAAAAGGAGTCCACATCCTCAAGCAGCTCCTGAAGAAAGCTGCTGACAGTGACTCAGATCCCTACCTTGCTCTTCTGAGCTACAGAGCATCACCCCTCGCTTGCGGACTGTCACCTGCTGAGCTGCTGATGAATCGAAAGCTGCGTACCACACTGCCGAGTTACTCAAAGAAAAAGAAACATCCAAAGTTGGAGCAAAAGCTACAACAACAGAAGATGAAACAGAAGTCATTCTATGACAGAACAGCCAAGCAGCTTCCACCACTATCAAGCAACGATACAGTTAGGATTGAAGATCCTGATGGATGGAAGACAAAAGCCACTGTTCTTCAAGAAGTAGCTCCACGGTCTTTCACTGTGAGAACAGAGGAAGGTCATATCTTCAGACGTAACCGTCGCAGTCTTCTGAAAACACAAGGGACTGTTCGAGAGCTCAGTGAAGCCCACACTGAGTCTGAGTCCGTCTCTCCACCTCTGACAGACTATAACCCTGACAACAGTCCAGGTGAACCTGTCTTAAGAAGAAGTGCAAGAGAAATCAGAAAGCCTGAAAGACTGGATTTGTAAAAAAAAAAAGAAAAAAAATGAAGAAAGCAAAAGAAAAAAAAATAGAAAAAGTGTGATAGAAAGATTTTATATATATAGTGTAGTATGTATTAATTATGTTAATATGGTAATTGGTTAAAATGATGTGTTAAAGAAAAAATGGTTAAGATACCTGACACCTGTAATTTAGTTTTTCTACCGTTTACAGAGAAAGGGGGATGTGATGATTAAGGATGTTATGATTACTTTGCACCACTAGGTGTCAGTATGATAGGCTCTGATAAGTAGAACATCCAGGAAGTAAGAACGACCATCTGGAGATAACATGTAACTTGTGCTGTGGTAGTAAAATAAAGTACTGGTGTTCATGAGCAAGGACTCAACTCATAATTGAACCACTGAACAAAACAAGGACCTCTCTTCTTCTCCGGCACACGGGCCTGCTCCAGCCAAAGGTGTCGCTGGATCAGAGTCGCCAGGGCGCGCACTTTCCCAGCGGCTATGGCCTGCAGCTGAGTCAGATGCAGGACAGCTCCTGCCGCCTGGGTGAGCTGGTCATGCTGGACATCAGTCAGCTCCGTGCCGCCCGTCATTATCCCGGATATAAATCTTGCCAGCTGCGCGACATTAGACGCGGCAGCCAGAGATTGTGTACCAGAGATGAACGACTGGTCGCTCCAATAAGCCAACCGCCTAGCCGATTTTCCTTGAAGAACCGGCTTGCATAACGGCTCCCACACCACTTCCGGACAGAGGAGAGCGGCCATCGGCCTATCAAGCTGTGGCACGCCCTCTCTCATACCGTCGACCAAACCCACCACCCGCGTAACCGGTACGTAGGCGGGGGTGAGGCCCATGATGTGGGACACCACCTGGCCCCGACGAACATAGGCCCCCATTGAGGGGAAAAATGGGTAGACAACGTCCACCCCTCTCACCGGGCGACGTTGCCAGAGATGACCTATTAGATCATCAGGGACAGGAGCAGGCAGTGGCTGCGGCAGCGGCACGCCGTTTGCAGCGGCCGCCACCGCCATAAGCTCGGGGAACAAAGCCTGCAGTTCCCCCTGCAGACTTTCCTCCACCGAACCCGCATCCCTCACATGCAGCAGGCTTCGACTGGTCAAGGAGCCACAGTCTGATGTGGCTGATAGTAGGGCATCCTGCCGATGAGGCCGAGGGTCTTCTCCGACATCCTCGAACAAGGCGCCCCAAGGAGACATTTCACCCCCCTCCAGTGTTACCTGGACGGGTGGGATACTCGTCTCTACTGGGCCTTCAAACAAGAACCCGTCTGCCTCTACCATGCAATCCTCTGTTTCCATCGGGCAGATAGAGACCGACGCATCCTCGCTGGTCTCCAGCAATTTACCAAACCCAGGCCGTTCGCGTCTGCAAGCCACCATCTTGTGACGGGAGCGAGCAGACGCAAAAGGTTTGCGTCTCAAATCCTCCGGAACCAAAGGAACCGGCCGCTCAACAGCGGACGATTCCCCGGAAACAGAGGAACCAGAGCCAGGACCAGGCCATTGCAGAGACGACAGCACCGGTGCACCGGCTCCTCGGAGAGGCAAACTACCCATCGGATGCCTACCGGGCGTGGCTGCCACCCACGAGAGAGGCAACAGCCCCGCACCAGAACGCACGACGGAGGCGGGAATGGAGAACCGCTGGTGAACAGTGGCTCTGCGACTCTCCGAAGTAGACATTATGACTTAGATTTTTCTATCGAATACTATGAGAGAAGAAAAAATTTAAATCTAAACACGTCTCAACTTTCTTCAACTAGCAACCTCGTCAAGTGGGGATCTACCGAAGGCACTTCCTTGTGGTGAAAGCAAAGAAGGAGGCGAGTAGGTGACCACACACCTGCTTATGAAGGTAAGCTGATAGGGGTGTGACCAGACGAATGTTGGGATGTAAAGGTACATTGTGGAATTTCTTTTCAGTGCGCGTGCACGAGTGAAGTATAGTGCAGTAGTGACGCTGAGCGAGATCCATTGCGAAACAGAACATGCCTACAGTATATATACAACAGATAACATACATTACTCCCTCTATATACATACATAAGGACACCGTCCGTAACACAGAGAGACAGATAAAGAGAGAGGGATAAAGAGACGGAGTGAGAGATCCAGAAGAGGAGAGACGGACGATATTTGTACTTGTAACACAAGTAGTACAAAAAGCAATGCAAGATGTATTGACCTTAACTAAACACATGTGTTGAAAATTTTCATTTTCTTTTTTAATATACATCTGTCCCTCGTTCTTATTTTACGGAAGCCGAGAACAGCCTTGTCTTTATTTATTATTTTATTGCCGTTTTCCCTTATTATTTCGTTATCTTGA
>NW_028174842.1:360374-362874 GCF_963971535.1 Notolepis coatsorum
TGGGGCCTCCCGGGTCGTAAAGGCTGAGAAGCGGCCCATACAGAGTTGCATGGTCAGCCAAAGACGCCAAACAATGATTAGATCAATTGATAGAGCCGGTCAAACAACAACAGAAATTAGTAAAACTGTCAGATGACTGCAGGATGAAGCAGGGCAAGGACGCCCTTTGCTGTCTGAAGTACAGCACCTCAACTTTGAGGAAGCACTCGAGATTGACATGGCCATAAATGCCGGCTCTCCCACTGGGAGCTTCTGGTCTGAAGCTTCCGGTCCTCCCGATTGAGCAATACAACAGCCCACAGGTCATCCCTTTGACCAGTACAGAGGCGGAGGAGATGAAGGCAGAAGCGAAGAAGGCAAAAGAAGTGAAGACGCTGAGAGAAGCTGCAGAAGAAGCCCTGAAGCAGATCAGTCCAGATGAGGCCGTCCTTCACCGCCAAGACATCCTTCACCGCCAAGACATCCTTCACCGCCAAGACATCCTTCCCCGCCAAGACATCCTTCACCGCCAAGACGTTCTTCACCGCCAAGACATCCTTCACCGCCAAGACAGGCGACATCCTCATCCTCCACGGTGTCAAGACAGGTGACCCTCATCCTCCACCTCATCAAGACAGGTGACATCCTCATCCTCCACCTCGTCAAGACAGGCGACATCCTCATCCTCCACCTCATCAAGACAGGCGACATCCTCATCCTCCACCTCGTCAAGACAGGCGACATCCTCATCCTCCACGGTGTCAAGACAGGCGACATCCTCATCCTCCACCTCGTCAAGACAGGCGACATCCTCATCCTCCACCTCGTCAAGACAGGCGACATCCTCATCCTCCACCGTATCAAGACAGACGACATCCTCCACCTCGTCAAGACAGGCGACATCCTCATCCTCCACCTCGTCAAGACAGACGACATCCTCCACCGTATCAAGACAGGCGACATCCTCATCCTCCACCTCGTCAAGACAGGCGACATCCTCATCCTCCACCGTGTCAAGACAGGCGACATCCTCGACCGACAAGACAGGTGAAATCCATGACCGTGTCAAGACAGGCAACATCCTCGACCCGTCAAGACAAGCAACATCCTCGACCAACAAGACAGGCGACATCCTCGACCGTGTCAAGACAGGCGACATCCTCGACCGTGTCAAGACAGGCGAAATCCTCGACCGTGTCAAGACAGGCGACATCCTCCACCGTGTCAAGACAGGCAACATCCGGTGCGGCTGGGTAGCGCAGTGGACACCGCAGAGACTCTGGGATATCCAGCTGTCACCGGTACCTCCGGCTTGGTCAGTCGTCCCTACTAACACAATTGGCAGTGTTAGCGGGTGGGAAGCTGGTGGGGTATGTGTCCTGGTCATTGCAAACAGCGACTCCTACTCGTCGGTCGGGGCGCCTGTTCAGCAGGAAGGGGGTCTGGGGGGAAATAGCATGAACCTCCCACGCGTTACGTTCCCCCAGTGAAACTCCTCACTCTCAGGTGAAAAGAAGCGGCTGGCAACTCCACATGTATCGGAGGAGGCATGTGGTAGTTCTACACCCTCCCCAGACCGACAGTGGGGCAATGCACGCAATGACCAGGAAGTGAATAGGCATAACGACTAAATTGGGATGGGTGAAAAATACAGAAAGCCCAAAAATAACACCTCGACCGACAAGCGGAAGGAGAAAGGGCGAGTTGCTGAACGACCAGCTAAACCGAGCAGGCTGGAGCCCCCAGGGATAACAGTTGCAATTGTGTCCCCAATAAGCCATGTGGCAGTCCAGTTGGGCCCAATACACCATGCGGCAGTCCAGTTCATCCATTTTGGGCCCAATACACCACGTGGCAGTCCAGTTGGGACCAATACGCCATGCAGCAGTCCATTTCATCCATTTTGGGCCCAATACGCCACACGCCAGTCGAGCAATACATGTTTCAGATGAACAAAGAGAAGAATAATTAGATTATGACGAGTACGATGAAGCATGAACAAAGAGGATGTGAATGAAAAGACATAGCTTAAAAAAGCAAACAGTTAATGCAGTTTAATCCACAAGTATGATTGCTATTATGATTGCTATTATGATCGCTATTATAAGTGCTACTGATTAATATTATGATTACAGCATGTAATGTGTGGGATAGTAAGAAATGCTTAAGTAATGGTCAATTGGGATAAATTCAACTAGAGTTATTCCTCATTCTAAGGTTAGAATGTAGTAGCCTGATAAAAAGAGGTTTTAGCAAATTACAAGCTTGTGTAAATAACTGAATGTGAGTGAAGGAAAGAGGAAGTTCACAGAAACCACGTTGGGGTGTTGCAAGACAACGGCTAAAAGACGGAGAAATTGTATGTGTTGCAAGAAAACCGGCTGACAATAAACAAGTTAAACGCACACACATACATGTTTTGGAAAAAGTGCCGTTAAATTAAACACTCATGGCGGTTGGTATCCTGTGAGGTGCGCTCTTATAGATACTGAAACTGTGAAATAAGTTGGAGATCTCGAGT
>NW_028174842.1:367874-374382 GCF_963971535.1 Notolepis coatsorum
CTCCCCCAACAGAAAACCTCGCCTCTGTTGAAAAATCAACCTCTGTCTGCCTAAATTCCAAACATTGCGTCATGCGGCGGAGCCAAGCTAAACATTCCACAGCCATTGGTATCGGAGGGAACTTTGAGGAGTTCTGGGTTTTGGTGTGGCACATGTTTCAGAACTCAACCCTGAAGCAGCATTGGATCTGAGGGAGTTTCATTTCATTCATGTCACCTCCCAAAGAACCACTGCTGTGGAACAGTGAGTTCACTTTATAACCAGAAATATGATAAGAATATGACTTTTTCGTCCGTCTGTCTTTCTGTCTGTCTGTCTGTCTGTCTGTCTGTCTGTCTGTCTGTCTGTCTGTCTGTCTGTCTGTCTGTCTGTCTGTCTGTCTGTCTGTCTGTCTGTCTGTCTGTCTGTCTGTCTGTCTGTCCCAAAAGCATATATATATTTTTAAATGTGTTTGCCACAACATGACATTTGCCACAATGATAGATATCGGTGTGCCACAACAACACATCACACGGTTGGCCAGACGGTGTGGCGCTATAATCAAAGGTCAAAATACAACCTTGAAAAGCCATTACTTGTATACGTAACTCTGACTCACACAAGGATATGTACACACGTCCAGCTGTCCTTAGTTTTCAACACTAGTCTTCTACCGTAGATACGTGCATACAGATACAGTACAGTGCTCGGGTTAAAGCACATATAGGGAGCCAAGCCGGTCAGACAGCGCTCTGTGAAGACACTATGCTGAATCCTCTGCTCTCTCCTCATTCGTTTGACCCGTCATGCCAGCCTCTCTCTTTCCCCCCCTTACCGTGGGAGTGTTCCTTACATGTGCTTGCACTTTCTCTCGGCTGTCTTCATTAAACTTGTCAAGTTCCTGTGTCGCTGTACCAGCCCCCGGTTTCAGCGATGCCGTTTTCACCCGGTGGCCTTCAGTTGCCTGGTAACTGAATAAGGTGACTATATGAACACCTTCTCAAATAAAGTACATTCCGAACCTTGTCACACTGACCGCAAAGGTCAAGGATAAAATGTGAACAAAAGAGCGGAATTGCGTCAGAGAGATTACTTTGGGGGGGGGGGGAAACTAACCGATGCATGCCTTATCAAGCACCGTTGTAATTTCTACATCTGATAAAGAAGATAGTCTTTCAAGGCTTGTCACAAGAGTACAGCAGAGGAAACCCACGAGGAACCCATTGACAGCCTGTCAAGCGGCTTAGCCTTTGTGTCCGTCTTCTACGGCAGCGGCCCTCTATCAAACAGTCCATCATTGGCATATCAGTTGCTGTTCTCAAAGCGTTGAAGGGACACTATATCAAATGCCATCAGTCCTTCTTGCCAGGCCGCCGTCCGTTGTATCGTGTCATTGTGTGACAAACATTCCAATGTGTCGTTTTTTTGTGTGTATGTTTTTCTTTCAAAACGAGGGCAGCCGGGTCGTGCATCACCGCGATGCAGCGGGTGACGTTAAGTCGATAAGAGGGCATGTTTTTGTGGGTCACTCGGCGGCCATGGAGCTAATGACAAAAAAACAAGACAAATTAAGTGTCTGCTTAGGGTGCACTTCCTCTGCATATGGCGCTTGACAGCGCGATGCGGCCCGGCTTGACAGGAGAACGAGGGGAGAAGATTGTCGAGGAAAGCATATGGCCTAGAAATGACACTTTTCACATTTTTACAGTCCTCATTTGGAGAGTTGTAGGACATGCCGGCGAGCAATGTGATGTGACATTGATTATGATTGGCGTGATGGGCCAAGATAACCTGTGTGTGTGTGGTATGTCTTGAGGGCCCATTCTAAAAAGGCTGTTGGGTAGCAGCGGTGAGGTGAGGCCTGGACCGATAAAGCAGACAGACAGGCATATCGCTACATCAGACTCTGACTGACAGGGGAAAACAAATGGGGTCGCGGGAGGTCAACGACATCACAATGTCAGTCTGGGGCCCGCGGCTGGTACGATTGCTAGCTCGCCGTCGACAAGGACACAGAGATAAACACAACAAATATTGAATCCATTCACACCAGCGACCACCAGAAACAACTGATCCTATCAAATCTGACAACTGGTCTTTTTCCAAATAGGGAAAAAGCAGTAAACCTGAATGACTAAGCGTCCAATTTGCTAATTAAAATGACAATTACCAACCATGAGTTTTATGGGTGAGGAAAAGCATTTTGCTAGTGTTTTTGTTGAGCCAAGGCTCCTCTCTGAGTGTTAGCTCAAACCGTGTGGCGATTACACCCAACCATATGTCTCGCGTGTGAACACTGCAGCTCGCCTAAAACCAATCAATTTCCATTTGGCCTCTTAAAAGCGGCTTCTCTCATCAAATGCTTTATAATTAACCATAAAATATGACTGGAGGAACTCTGGTGAGCTGTTGCTTCTGTCCACCATCCAACACAGGATGTAGTGTGTGTGTGTGTGTGTGTGTGTGTGTGTGTGTGTGTGTGTGTGTGTGTGTGTGTGTGTGTGTGTGTGTTCGTGCGTGTGTGTGTGTGTGCATGTTTATGTGTGTGAATGGGACAGAGTGGGAGAGAGAGAATTTGTGGATATGTAATGCATTAGAGCTGCCTTCAGCCTCCTCTCAATTCATAAGGCACTTCCTGGTTTGACCCCTGACTTGGACCGTCAGCTCTCTCTCTCTCTCTCTGTGCAGTCAACACATTCCAACAGTAAAACACCTCTAGTCCTTATGTTGCTATTAACACTCGTAGTATTCAGTAACATGTCAAGAAGAGTAGAGAAATAGCAAACATCCCCAGTGAAAGGGAATACTAAAGCTACTTAGTAGCCTCCATTTGATCTGTCCAAACCTTGTACCAATAAACATGTGCTTCTCTAACCTGGGAGAGCTCTGAGTCAAAGTGTCTGTGGTCACAGGGGACTTGGGATTGGTTTGTTTTGATACCCACCCCTGATTCTGAACCACCAACACTGTGGGAGCAGACAGTGGTGCCCCTGTATGTCTCCCTCTTACTCTTTCCATCTCTCTCTCTCTTCTCTCTCTCTCTCTCATCTCTCTCTCTCTCTCTCTTCTCTCTCTCTCTCTCTCTCTCTCTCTCTCTCTCTCTCTCTCTCTTTCTCTCTATCCCTGGCCGTCTTTATTTGTCTCGCCAGACAGGCTGATTTCTCTAAGGGGTGCACTCTTTGACACTACAGATGGAGTTGCTCGTTCCTGCAGTGGTGGCGGTGGTAGTGTGAGGCCGGGATAACAACTCCAGATATTGACAGAGAGCAGGGAGGGTGAACTCCAGGGGTCAGCGCTAAGCTTCTGCCCGCATTAACTGTGCTAATAGCCTCCGAACACACAGGAGTCCTGTAAAGATATTTGCCTTGCTAACAAAATGAATTTAGAATGAGCTAGAAGCCCACACAGCAGCACTTTATCGACCTGTACATCCCCCCCCCCCCCGCCCGCCCCGAGACTCACTATAATATTGTGTGACTAGACAGAGCAGGCCTAGCTCATGTCCCCACCTAGCATAGTTTAGACCCAGTAGACCTAGCTCATCAGAATCAGGGTGAACATAACCTTTTGGTTATATAGCATGTCCGAAAAAAATTTGGTCTCGTGGCACAACTAAGTTGAGGGGTAAGTTGAGCCATCTCCCTTCTTTCCATCCCTACTTCCTCCCCCCACCCTCCCTTCTCCCCTCCCCTCTTCTAACAGCCCTCCCCATATTAAAGATTAAAGATGAAAAAGATTAAACTTAATTAAACTGGACTTTGAAGAAGTCTTTATTCATTGCACACATTGACAATGTCATCATGCAGTGACACACACATGCGATGGGCGGCAGACACAGATACACACACATGCTATTTTTCTTTTGGGTCGCCGTTGAAATGTTCCTCTCTGCGTTTGACCCATCCCATCGTCCTTCTCCCAAGGGCAGCCGGGAGCAGACATGGGCTGCGGCGTTGGGCCGCGCCCAGGGACCAATCCAAGTGCTCCTGAGAATTGGCACGAGAGGTAAATTGGAATGGGGAGAAAAAATCACAGAAAAAAAAAAGGAGAAAAAGTAGATCAAAAAAATATATATTGTAGGTTGGCAGTCGACTACGGCTCCTTTCGATTAGTTGACTATTCGACTAGTCGAGGTCAGCCCTAATCTGAACATTCTGAACTGAGACACCGGCTCAACTTGCCCCTGGCCAAATGGCTCAACTTACCCCAGAGATATACCATTATGTAATTAATTAGCCCCAACAGCTAAAATGGTGCACTTTCATGCTAGGTTTACGACCTCATGTTGCAGCTTATAGATACCCTAACTGAGGTATAAAACACATTTTAAATGATCTATGTTGGTCTAAACACAATCCTCATGAAACTGACTTTCATGAGTGAAAAGGTTGTTTTTGGACATGCATGTCTAACCACTTTAGCCATGTGGCTCTTACCTTCACAGACTCCATGAAATAACACCTTCCTCAAAAATGTCTGGTCACATGCTCCCTTTTTTCCTAGAAACAAGGGGTGGCTCAACTTACCCCTATGCTCAACTTACCCCAGTCTCCCCTACAGGAAATGTGTTTTTTCTTCTTGACTTGTTTAAAGAAGACATGTCTCTGTTAAGCACTTTGAGTTGCACTCCGTGTATGAAAGGTGCTATATAAATGAAGATTATTATTATTATTATTATTATTATTATTATTATTATTATTATTATTATTATTATTATTATTATTATTATTATTATTATTCCAGGCATTCCAAATAAAACTAAATGTAACCATTTTCATCTTGTGTCCATCTTTGGTCTTCTCTGAAATTGTTTCCTTTTGTTGCCAGTGTGCACAGTCCCCGCCCGGCTTCCATGTTGACCTAATCAGTCAGATCCTTTATCTGTGTGCACAGAGCCTCTCTACTCACATCCTGTCAGTCTCCTGTAAATGATCCAATGGTAAATCATCGTGGCCGTCACATGATACGTCACTGTGTCTGCGTTGACTTCATGCCGGCAGGAAGGAAGACCCTTTTACACACAGATCTACAAATACACACAAAAACACGGACAGAGAAATGATGAGAGTGAACGCACAACAGAATTCAAACATTCAAATGTCTGAGTGCACACACACACACACACACACACACACACACACACACACACACACACACACACACACACACACACACACACACACACATACACACAGACACCCACAAGGATGTACACAAACAAAACCTGAGGGATGTCCTGAGGTGCAACGGAAATAGAAAAGAGTGGACTGACTGTGTGGGTGAAATAATACGGAAGCCGAGAACGACCATGTCTTTATTTATAATTTTATTGCCGCTATCTCGATATAACAACGTCCGTTTTCTCGTGATAACGGATTCCTTTATTTCAGTAAGTTGTTCAGTACAGCAACAGACAGCCAGTGGCAGCTCTTGAAGACTGGACGGTGTGATCACATGAACCAGCTCGCAATCATCTGGATAATTATCCCACCAAGACAAAAGTCTTCTGTTAATGAAATAAATTAATCCGTTATAACGAGAAAACGATCTTTGTTATATCGAGATTACAAGATACGTCACTGTGTCTGCGTTGACTTCATGCCGGCAGGAAGGAAGACCCTTTTACACACAGATCTACAAATACACACAAAAACACAGACAGAGAAATGATGAGAGTGAACGCACAACAGAATTCAAACATTCAAATGTCTGAGTGCACACACACACACACACACACAGACACACACACACACACACACACACACACACACACACACACACACACACACAGTGACCGATACCCGTCACACACACATTCACTTCCTAGAAAATAAGAGTGATAGCTGTGTCTCCAGCGTCACAATGGCCTGCGTCTCACCTTCCACAGTAGCCCCTCTCACTGTTTCAGCTAATCTTTACCATCACAGGCTCAGCCGGCATTGTTGGGATTTCTCTTTACTTAATTACAGGGACACTGGGCTTTGTGCTTACTGTGCTGGTGTTTCAGGCTCCATTTCTAAGCCTCTTGTCCCCGTGCTCAACTGCCCCGCGAGGTTAGAGGGCTTCAGGGGAGGCTTGCCTTACCACCTGTTGTGGTAATTATTAACCACAAAAAGAATGGGAAGGGTCCACGGGTGTCCGTTTCGCAGTGTTTTTGATGTAACCGGGGGTGAAGTCGGGACGACACACTTCCGTCTTGTGGACACGCCCGTGGCTTTCTTTGAAGAAGGGAGGGAGACAGTGAGCTGCAGTGTTTATAATAAATAATATACATTGATTCTCCTGGTGGTGGTGGGGTGGGGGGGGGGGGGGGTTCCATGACAGTCACCAAGGTGATTTTAAGGGAGGGTAATCTCTCATAATTCAAGTCGGATGGATTCACCGGAATCAAATCAGCTTCCCAGACTGTGAGCTGAGGATGCAATATCCCAGTGCAATTCTTCATTGACCTACATAGCATTTTCTCCCTGACAGCTCCCCCCCCTCTCTCTCTCTCTCTCTCCCCTCTCCTCTCTCTCTCTCTCTCTCT
>NW_028174841.1:0-2500 GCF_963971535.1 Notolepis coatsorum
ACCACAAGCACATTAAAACACACAGTGTGTGACTCAAGCCCAGGGTATTAAATGACATCCTATAGTGCAGACAGCTCCCATTCAAGGCCTAGACTCGGCATCCATCTGACACACACACACACACCCAGGCACACACACACACACATGCACACACGCACACACGCAAACATTCTCAATTACACATACACATAGGTATGAATACACAAACATGAAAATTGATACCAGCAAAATGACTACAAACATTACAGTCTAATTAAATGTGTCTCGCTGGGCCACAGGCGGTGGTGAGAGTGAGAGGTGGTGAAAAGCACTTATTTTCATACGTTTGCAGTGTCAAGAGTTGAAATACTTCAGATGCCTGAGGTGCGCCTGGTTTACTGCAGGTTACTAAATCACCACGGTATTATATAGCTTCCTATTCAAGTGTTGTACTGGCCCTGTTGTGGCTGACAGTGTAAATCAAGCGCACCTCACGTTGTTGACCTCTCCGGTGAATGGGGGGGTTGCAGGGGTTGTGTTGGAGGACCGGCAAACACCCAGCCAACCAGAGCAGGAATTTCATGAGAGAGAGAGAGAGAGAGAGAGGAGAGAGAGAGAGAGAGAGAGAGAGAGAGAGAGAGAGAGAGAGAGAGAGAGAGAGAGAGAGAGAGATGGGGAGATGTTCTAGTGATAAGTGTTCTTCGGTTGTTCTTCACAATATTGATCAATTAGTTCTATCAATATTGTGCTGTCAAAATGGTCTCATATTTAGCTAAATAACGCTTATCTGTGTTGTTGACTGCCAGGAGTGTGTCCCTTTGCTAGCTTTGATATAAGCATTAGCTAAAAGACTACTGGTAAATGTAAATGCAACGGAGTCAGGTCTGTAGGAAGCTAAATCACAGTTCTAAAGATAATTTTGTGTGCACCGTTGCATGCATTTGTGTGTGTTTGTGTTTCTGTTTGTGCGTGCGTGCGTGCATGTCCAGTATCCAGGTCACAGAACATAGGTTTCTCTTAATTATATCTGACAGGGGACTCTCTCTGTCTCTCCCTCTCTGTCTCTCCCTGTCTCTCTCTCTCTCTGTCTCTCTCTGATAGTGTGTGACAAACAAAGTGACTTTGACTTGACTTTGAGCATAGCTGGATGTCAGTCATTTCCCTCCACCTCTCATTCTGTTGGGCCATCTCCACCATCTCCAGTTCCCTTGGGACCCCCAGTCATCTCTCTTCTGCCCAGCTGACTTCACAATCCAGACCCAGGCTTCACGGGGCATAACAGGAGCAGAGCCAATGTCACAGTCAGAGAATGTCAAGAACACTGGGAATTCAACTGTGAACCCTGTCTTTTGAATTATAGATAGAGTTTATCTTCACTAACGGGTGTTGTGTTCTCTCTCTCTCTCTCTGTGTGTGTGTGTGTGTGTGTGTGTGTGTGTGTGTGTGTGTGTGTGTGTGTGTGTGTGTGTGTGTGTGTGTGTGTGTGTGTGTGTGTGTGTGTGTGTGTGTGTGTGTGTGTGTGTGTGTGTGTGTGTGTGTGTGTGTGTGTGTGTGTGTGTGTGTGTGTGTGTGTGTGTGTGTGTGTGTGTGTGTGTGTGTATTCTGGCATTGATTCGTTCATTTTTTATTGTTTGTTCATGTTAGATGTTTGTCCATGTTAGATGTCTCACATAGCCTATGTATGCATTTTGAATGAGGGAGGGGTGAGGGGGTCGGGTTGGCCCACCAAGTAATTTGAATCCTAGAAAGTGGACCAGGCAGAAAATGTATTGGAAACCCCTGTCCTAGGACAATCAGACATTGGAAGTCCTGACTCCTGATGGATCAATATCTCTTTGTTTCAACAGATAGACAGTATTGTTCACCATTTGTATTTAGTTTATTTCGTATTTTCGTAATGTATAGAGCTTTCTTAATTAGTATTTTCACGACACAATTGCATCCTTTGTAATTGTCACTATATTTTGTCATTGCATTTGTTTGTCATGTCATCCCAAAATAAATTTGTTTGAGCAGACCTGTCCATGGTGCTGAATCTTTAGGCCGAAAAGTGAAAGTGAAAATATTTTCAGACTTTAGAGTGAGAAATTAACCCTTGAGTCAACCTTCAAAAAACCCACTACCTGTCTCCTTAGTGACCGAAACTGCAATCTCAGTAAAACATATCTTCTTCATGTATTGTTCCAATTTTCTTTCATGAATATCATTATTAACTTCAGTCCTCACCATACATATCGAATATTTATTCATTTTCAGGATTTTAACCATTTCTTAAATTAGGGTTAGGGTTAGGGTTAGGGTTAGGGTTGGGGTTAGGGTTGGGGTTGGGGTTGGGGTTAGGGTTAGGGGGTTAGGGTTACCCTAGGGTTACCCTAACCCTAACTCTAACCCTAACCCTAACCCTAACCCTAACCTGTCCAGTTCTGCGACTAGGGTGAAAGGTATGTGACACTTGTTGTTCACACGCTTAACACTTTCGATGCCGGCCGTGTTTTCCTTTTTACCCCCTTGAATGCCGCCA
>NW_028174841.1:5000-9823 GCF_963971535.1 Notolepis coatsorum
AGATTATGGGTCATTGTAATTACGAGGATTTACTGAAACTGCAAGTAGTGACAGAAGGCATGCACATTGAAGGAGAAAAGCGTAGACCTGACAAAAATTGTGCAGTGTGCAAAATGGGGAAGTTTACTCAACCGAGATACAGAAATCCCACAGGAGGAGTAAGGGTACCACTTGCATTAGTTGACACGGACCTAGCCGGCCCAGTAAGCAACAAGTCCATAGGAGGCTTTAGATATGTACAGTCTTTTACAGATGTGTGTACAGGGGCAGTGTTTGTTTACTTTCTCAAAGCAAAGAGTGACACACTCCAGGCCATGGAGAAATTCCTGGCAGACGTAGCCCCTTATGGTAACGTAGGATGCTTGAGGTCCGACAACGAAACCGAGTTCACAAACAGAGAGTTCCAATCACTGTTGAGAAGGTATAAGATAAGACACGAGACGTCACATCCATATCCCCACACCAGAACGGGGTGGCAGAGAGGGAATGGCACACCCTTTTCGAAATGGCTAGGTGTAAGCTAGCAGATAGTAACTTACCTAAGAGCCTATGGCATTATGCGGTGCAAGAAGCCGCTTACACCAGAAACAGGTGCTTTAATAAGCACTCGGGCACCACCCCGTATACAGCACTGACAGGAAAGAAGTGTAATCTAGCCAGAATGCACCGATTTGGATCAGTGTGTTATGCGTACCTGCAGGACAGGGGAAAGCCCGAGTCCAGAGGTGTAAAAGGATTTTTCGTAGGACACGACAAGGGAAGCCCCGCTTTCCTAGGTTATCATCCCGGTAACGGGAGAGTGCAGAAACACATGCTAGTCAAGTTTGTCACAAAGGCGAGAGCGAGACACAGACAGAGGAGCCAGAGCTGGACTCCAGAGTAAGGTGTGTAGAAACAGAGACACATCAGCCCAGTGTACTTAGTACGGTCGTGCAGGCAGACAGCCAGCAACCCCCAGAGGGCGATGACGAGGAGCACCCGAGGGTGACGTCAAGTGCCCCAAGCAGTGGGAGGTATCCCTCAAGGGAACACAAACCCCCCAAAGTATCTGACAGACTATGCCCGAAAAGGGAGTGACGAGGTGGACAGTACACCTATCCCCGTTGATTACTACTACAGGGTAGTCAGTGGGGTAACCCCGACCTTTAACACTTTGATTGCCCAAGGTTAATTCCTTTGTACCTCCTTGAATGCCCAGGGCCACTTCAATGTTAACGTTAATATCGCCTAATCTATGTTTTAAATTATGTGTCTAATCTGCCCGTCGCTTATCAAAGACTAATTTTCCAATCAACATTGTCATAGCAGATTGTTTTTTTATCGCTTAATTTCCGTTTTCTAGCATTTTGAAAATCACTTGTTTTCACGGAAAAAATAACACATTCCATGATAATCGCCTTTTACTGGAATATTCTAGAACATTGTCATTGTTCGGCCTATTTATGAATCGTTTTCAAATAAATGCTAGATTATCGATAGTATATGGGTGCGCATGCACGCTCGTGCCGCGAGTTGAAAATCGATTCTCATAGTTACTGACCGCTCGCACAGCCAAACAGCAATATCACATAATCACATAAAAGCTTATATCTCTGTGAAAACGAGTCTGATTATCCTAATACTGGTAACATAGATGCCTTACCTGAGATCAGATGGTATCCAAATGGATTATTCCAATTCCTGATCGCCATTCGAAAAAATCGATCTTTTTATTGATTCACCGTGTACACCGTGTATGTATATTTTACGTGTATACTGTAAAAACACATAATCTCCGCTGCTCTGAGGCTCACTAGTGGAGCTGATCGACCCCGGCTGCGTGAGTGAGAAGTAAAATGTGGAGTCAGGGATTTTTTTTCTCATTCATTTTCATTGAGTTCAATCCAAAAGGGTGAATTACCATCTAGGAGACGATAGGGGGGGCGCTTTTTTCACATCTGAGCGCCTGGAGTGGTTGGATTTCCAACGGTAGACTTGGTTGATGAAATATGATTTCAGATCGCTAATAAAAAATAGAAAAAACGAATATTCTCGTGATGGGCCTTCAAACCCGAGAAAACTCGTGATGGGCAGTCAAAGTGTTAAAGAGGTCACATTGTCCCCCGAAGAGGGCAGACAGACAGTGGGAGGGAAATGGGTGTATTCAATCCAGGAGGGTATTGAAGGCCACGACAAATACAAAGTATGGTTCGTAGAAAATTGCTTAAATGCTGAAGGAGGATACTCCAGGTTTAAATACTGAAGGAGGGTGGCTACACTGCTTAAAGGCAGGGGGAGGATACTCTAGGTTTAAATACGGGAGGAGTAGAATCCAGGTTTAAATACCTGATTAGAGTCCATGTCTAAATACTGAAATGGATCCTATGGTTAATTCCATGTTTAAGTACAGAGGTGGATGATTTACCATGTTTAAGTGGATGATTTACCATGTTTAAATACAAAAATGGATCCCATGTTTAAATACAAAGGTGGATGACTTACCATGTTCTCAATGATGTAACTATGTGGGAAAGACCCTGAAACGTTTAGACATGTAAGAATGTAGATCAAGGGAAACACCATATGATCAAAGACTAGTCTATCAGGAAGATGAAAGAAACTGACAAATGTAAAAAAAAATTACAGAGAAGCTGTGGGTAGCCTCATTTATTTAACAATGTGTACCCGCCCTGACCAATGGTTTATAGAGAGTAGATGGTCACAGCATTTTGCTGACCCCACAGAGGAGCATGTGGATTACAGCAAAACATGTTTTTTTTTGTTATCTTAAAGGTACAGGATATTGTGTGAGTTTGAATACAGCTCACTGGTTTCGTGGGAAAACAAAGAAGCAGCCCACAATGGTACTATCAACTAGTGAAGCCAAATATACGGCTCTAGCTATGACCATACAGGAGTGTATTTATCCAGAACAACTGCTAGAAGTGATGGAGATAAGATTATGAGTATATTGCTTAATATGTAATAGGTAATTGGAATGTATCGTCTATACCAGAGAAGGTGGTTTTTGAAAATGATGGACACTGTGTATATATGAAGGCTGTTGTTTATGAGGGCAACCAGGGAACCATTGTGATTGCTAGAAACCCAGTGTGCAAACATAGATGTAAATGTAAACATGCCAATATAGAAAATATCATCTCATCAGATCTGTCATCAGAGAAGAAAGAATGACACTGGTTTACTGTCCAACGGACGACAGGGTATCAGACACTATGAGGAAACCTGTTCCTAATTAAAATTGAAGGGATTTGCAAGGGTCATGTTTAAAGTGTAGATATTGACTGTCATACCCTGTTGATGTTTTGGATTATATTAGTTCCTTTGTAAAATGTTTTTCCAAGAAGTTATCCAGTATGCTAAACCCTAAGTGGGAGTGTTGAGGTCAGAGGTTCTGTGTAGGATTGTTAGTAACTGTCTAACTGCATATATAACTGTTTCCACTAGTAACTGTCTAACTACATATATAACTGTTTCCACTAGAGGGTGCTCTAGGCGGAGACACTCAGGAACACCACCAGGTGACGAGTATAAATAGAGATGTCTCCTCCCATTCTTTCTCTTCCCCTCAGCCTCTCAGTGAGAGGAGACCTGTAGAACTGCTGCTCTGCCATGTGAATAAATAAACCACGCCAGTTAAGGCTCAAGATAGAAATCATGCCTCTTGACCACATTATTGTCGCCCTATAGCCTGATTCTGTCAACAATTACGCAGACATTATTTTACAGCTTACCAAAATCGCTCCTAATCCCTCATTTCTGAACTAATTTTATGAAATTTGGACATGTACTACACAAGACTTCAGGCTATGGACCCAGGGTGTTTTTCCAGCCATACCAATTTTTTGGGAAATATACATTTGGATATTGCAACTACTACAGAAAAACGTGAGTAACAAGTTTTTCTACAACTCAAGTTCAGACCTATGTTACATATTTCATTAGCACTAATAGTGAATTATCTTTATTTTATCAGAAACTTCAGAATGTTATCTTTCAAACGAGACCAGGCGCATGCATGTGCTATAAGTATAAAGTATAGTATTTTGGTTTGCAAAAAAGGTATTCAGTCCTCAAGTTCAAGTAAAAAAATTGCCACTTTTCTGCCCGCTTCTTAAGAGGTTAAAGACCTCTGTACCACATGGATACAGCACTACATACTGACCTATCATTATAAAAACACTATTTACATATCAGTAAATAACATACAATACGTTTTCACGCCACTCATTCCCAAGTGAGAGCTTTTAGGCTGCTTCGTCAGTTGTATGTCCAACGTGTATGAATTATGACTATGGATAGGATATCATTACTTATTACATGGCATTTTAAGTTTCGCCGAAATGCTTGATTGGGATTGGTCAATAGCGCTCGGTTGGCCATAGCAGCGGTCCGATATTACTCGATAACGGACCGCTGCCAGGGGCAACCGAGCAATAATGACCGCTGTTCGCAGCTGGAGCAATCAAGCCCACTGACACACACTGCATCAGTGCAACCGAGCAATAATGACCGCTGTTCGCAGCTGGAGCAATCAAGCCCACTGACACACACTGCATCAGTGCAATCAGACACACCTGCTGGCTGCCGGCAATAATAATAACTTTATTTGGTCTGACAGAGCCACAGAACAACTGCGTCTGCATTTGATCTCGTCTTGTCGATGGTGTAAAATTAATTAGGTATATTGTTAGTAAGTTAGCCATGTAATAAGCAGGATAATGTATAGCCTATACTCGGTCATTGTCGCAAAATAATTGACCTTCACTACGTTTAGAACACCTCGGCGAGGCGCCTCGGTATTCTAAACTCTGTGTCGGTCA
>NW_028174840.1:0-37269 GCF_963971535.1 Notolepis coatsorum
TTGGATCTTCAAGTTCTGTAAGATTCTGTTTACAGTCTTCCCTGATCTTGGTGAGCATTTCTTCTTTGTTGAAGTTCTTTTTCCTTTGTTCCCCAGCCACATCAGCATCTGTCTTTGTACGAACAAAGTAGTACAGTTTCTTCATTCTCTTGATCTCTTTGGCCAGTAAGACGTCGTTTTCTCTGAACCTCCCTGCGGAAATGAGGATGAAGAAGTCGAAGGTTTCAAACCTCACTTTCTTCAGATAGTCTTTTGCGCTGAAATTTGAGGTTCCAATGCCTGGCAGATCCCAGATGTAGACATTGGGCATGTAAGGATGAGTGTATCTTTTAGGCTTCATGGTTGTCTCAGTCACTCCTGTTGCTGCTGCTCCTTCATCATCATCGCTTAAACCTCTCCAGGCGTTGACGAAGGTGGATTTTCCAGACCCTGTTTCTCCCGTCACAGCTATGTTTATTGTTATCTCCTCCAATTTATCAAGACTTTCTTTGGCCTTTGCCTGAGCTTGTTCAGGAGTGAGTGTGTTGAAGTCCTGTATTAGTTGTTGAACATCAGGATCTGTAGGCCTGGATATTCGAGCTCCCATGGCGACGCTGAGAACAAAGAACAACATTATTGGACCAGTTGGTTTGAATTCATCTAGAATAGCAATATAATCTGTAATATATTCAAATTGTGTAGTCCTGTATAATAGTTCCAGGTTTACGGTAATGCATTCAAACAACCCTGGGACGCTGTTGTAATGAACCGACGTGACTTTTGTCACAGTCTCACAAGTAGATCAGGGGCGGATTTAGGATTATAGGAGATCCGGGGCTTAGCCCAGATAGGTGCCCCCCCCCCCCCCCTTTTTTTCCTTTTTTTTTTATAATTTTTTTTTTGCAGGCAAGGGGTGGTTTGGAGAGGGTCAGGCACAACCCCCTCCATGGCAGATTTTCTTTTAATTTAATTAACCTGTACGTGCAATTTCCTGCAATATAGAGCCTTCAATCTTGACCAATAAAGCTGCTCTTTTCACTATAAAACTCAGTTAACCATAACGTAGTTATGGTTAGATTTATATATTGGGGGGGGATATATCATATTTTTCATATGATCAAAAAGTGGTGGAGCAAGAGCATACCTTTGCTCCCCCAAGTTCAATAGTGGGAGAGCAGAGATGCTCCGAATGCTCTTATGGCCAGGCGTCTATGATTCACTGATACAAAGTAAAATAGTGCAGTGCAATAAAATAGTTAGTAAAATAGAATAAAATAATGCAATAGTGCATTGCAATAAAATAGTTATCATCGTATTTCTTCGGGAGGCCGGTAAGGAGTGCATTACAGTAGTCGAGTTGGCTTGAGATAAAGGCATGGATCTGGTTTTCAGCGTCCTTTTGATTTATAAATGGCCGTACTTTAGCTATGTTTCTAAGGTGGAAGAATTACGTTTTTGTCAACTTGTTGATTGTGATTTAAAGCTTAGGTCTGAGTCTACCATGACACCAAGACTTAACTCACTCAAATACAGTTAGCAGCTGGATAGACCACAGATGGAAATTAGCTTCTGCTAAATCTGGTGCAAACATATTTTCATGTAACAATGATGAATTGTCAAAAAAAAAAAAAAAAAATTTAAATAGATTCGGGGCTTTTCAGAAAACATTCGGGGCTTGAGCCCCAGTAGCCACCCCCTAGATCCGCCCCTGGTGCCAACCTGCTCATCGGGAGCAGTTAGGGGTCAAGCGTCTTGCTCACATGTCGCAGGGAGGAGCCGGAACCGATCCGGGAACCTTTTTACGATTACCAGACCGCTCTACCTCCTGAGCCACTGTCGCTAAGAGTGCATCTACACTAGTAGCTCCTCATCAGAAATCCAGTTATCTCTTCTATCCAGAGTCACCTCCTTGTGGTCAGTAGACATGCGAAGGAAATGCACCTCGCAAGGGTCACTGTCTAGTCTACCTGGGTAAGAATGCCAAGTCTAGTCTACACACTCTACCTGGGTAAGAATGCCACGTCTAGTCTACACACTCTACCTGGGTAAGAATGCCAAGTCTAGTCTACACACTCTACCTGGGTAAGAATGCCAAGTCTAGTCTACACACTCTACCTGGGTAAGAATGCCAAGTCTAGTCTACACACTCTACCTGGGTAAGAATGCCAAGTCTAGTCTACACACTCTACCTGGGTAAGAATGCCAAGTCTAGTCTACACACTCTACCTGGGTAAGAATGCCAAGTCTAGTCTACACACTCTACCTGGGTATGAATGCCAAGTCTAGTATACACACTCTACCTGGGTATGAATGCCAAGTCTAGTCTACACACTCTACCTGGGTAAGAATGCCAAGTCTATTCTAGACACTCTACCTGGGTAAGAATGCCAAGTCTAGTACACACTCTACCTGGGTATGAATGCCAAGTCTAGTTCTGGGACTTAGCCAAACATCTTCCTGTGAGAAATGCACCCCCTGCACAGGAAACACATGTCTCCTAGACTCCACCAGGGTGGGAAATGAACCACTACCAGACCACCTGGCAATGGAGTGCAGGTTTGCTTGCGCCGGTCTGCTGGTCTGCTTCCCTGCCCTTTTTATAATCACACTTAGAGCTGATCTTTATCATGGGTAAGGTATTTTATAACAATAATAATAATAATAATAATAATAATAATAATAATAATAAGTGCAATAAAATAGTTAGTAAAATAGAATAAAATAATGCAATAGTGCATTGCAATAAAATAGTTATCATCGTATTTAATCGGGAGGCCGGTAAGGAGTGCATTACAGTAGTCGAGTTGGCTTGAGATAAAGGCATGGATCTGGTTTTCAGCGTCCTTTTGATTTATAAATGGCCGTACTTTAGCTATGTTTCTAAGGTGGAAGAATTAAGTTTTTGTCAACTTGTTGATTGTGATTTAAAGCTTAGGTCTGAGTCTACCATAACACCAAGACTTAACTCACTCAAATACAGTTAGCAGCTGGATAGACCACAGATGGAAATTAGCTTCTGCTAAATCTGGTGCAAACATATTTTCATGTAACAATGATGAATTAAATTTTTTTTTTTTTTTAAATAGATTCGGGGCTTTTCAGAATACATCCGGGGCTTGAGCCCAGGTAGCCACCCCCTAGCTCCGCCCCTGAAGTAGATCTTACAGAAATACTTAATATGACATTGAATGCGCATCGAATCAATAGGACGTTTAGTCTAATCAATAGGACGTTTCGTATGTGCAGTATTATTGAACATCGAATCAATAGGACGCGCAGTATATTCGACCACTAAACTAAAGCTACAGACCATTCCACAGAGGAACACTTCCGGTGAGGATTTCAAAGTAAAGGATGGCATGTGGTTCATTTCTATTATTTCATAAGTAGTTTATTACACTGCCATGTTTGTACTTAATACTTCTCAAGACTACTTGCACAAATAATATTAACTACTTTTACTGTGTACTTTGAGTAATTTGAGTTTCAAAGTCCTTTTTATAGAACAATGAGTATTTTCGACTAACTTTGATGTGGGATAAAAACAATTCTTCCCATAAGCACTTTATGAAACTGCCATGGTTGTACTTAGTACCTCTTAGACTACTTGTACAAATTATATGAAATATTTTTACTGTGTACTTTTTGAGTAATTAGAGTTTTAATGTCCTCAGAATCAGCATTTTCGACTAACTTTGATGTTGGATAAAAACAATTCTTCCCATAAGCACTTTATGAAACTGCCATGGTTGTACTTAGTACCTCTTAGACTACTTGTACAAATTATATGAAATATTTTTACTGTGTACTTTTTGAGTAATTAGAGTTTTAATGTCCTCAGAATCAGCATTTTCGACTAACTTTGATGTTGGATAAAAACA
Organism: Notolepis coatsorum; assembly: GCF_963971535.1. Lineage (NCBI taxonomy): Eukaryota > Metazoa > Chordata > Actinopteri > Aulopiformes > Paralepididae > Notolepis > Notolepis coatsorum. The sequence continues at coordinate 3,861 of NW_028174840.1, forward strand.
ATTCTTCCCATAAGCACTTTATGAAACTGCCATGGTTGTACTTAGTACCTCTTAGACTACTTGTACAAATTATATGAAATATTTTTACTGTGTACTTTTTGAGTAATTAGAGTTTTAATGTCCTCAGAATCAGCATTTTCGACTAACTTTGATGTTGGATAAAAACAATTCTTCCCATAAGCACTTTATGAAACTGCCATGGTTGTACTTAGTACCTCTTAGACTACTTGTACAAATTATATGAAATATTTTTACTGTGTACTTTTTGAGTAATTAGAGTTTTAATGTCCTCAGAATCAGCATTTTCGACTAACTTTGATGTTGGATAAAAACAATTCTTCCCATAAGCACTTTATGAAACTGCCATGGTTGTACTTAGTACCTCTTAGACTACTTGTACAAATTATATGAAATATTTTTACTGTGTACTTTTTGAGTAATTAGAGTTTTAATGTCCTCAGAATCAGCATTTTCGACTAACTTTGATGTGGGATAAAAAAAGATTTTCCCATAAGCACTTTATGAAACTGCCATGGTTGTACTTAGTACCTCTTAGACTACTTGTACAAATTATATGAAATATTTTTACTGTGTACTTTTTGAGTAATTAGAGTTTTAATGTCCTCAGAATCAGCATTTTCGACTAACTTTGATGTTGGATAAAAACAATTCTTCCCATAAGCACTTTATGAAACTGCCATGGTTGTACTTAGTACCTCTTAGACTACTTGTACAAATTATATGAAATATTTTTACTGTGTACTTTTTGAGTAATTAGAGTTTTAATGTCCTCAGAATCAGCATTTTCGACTAACTTTGATGTTGGATAAAAACAATTCTTCCCATAAGCACTTTATGAAACTGCCATGGTTGTACTTAGTACCTCTTAGACTACTTGTACAAATTATATGAAATATTTTTACTGTGTACTTTTTGAGTAATTAGAGTTTTAATGTCCTCAGAATCAGCATTTTCGACTAACTTTGATGTTGGATAAAAACAATTCTTCCCATAAGCACTTTATGAAACTGCCATGGTTGTACTTAGTACCTCTTAGACTACTTGTACAAATTATATGAAATATTTTTACTGTGTACTTTTTGAGTAATTAGAGTTTTAATGTCCTCAGAATCAGCATTTTCGACTAACTTTGATGTGGGATAAAAAAAGATTTTCCCATAAGCACTTTATGAAACTGCCATGGTTGTACTTAGTACCTCTTAGACTACTTGTACAAATTATATGAAATATTTTTACTGTGTACTTTTTGAGTAATTAGAGTTTTAATGTCCTCAGAATCAGCATTTTCGACTAACTTTGATGTTGGATAAAAACAATTCTTCCCATAAGCACTTTATGAAACTGCCATGGTTGTACTTAGTACCTCTTAGACTACTTGTACAAATTATATGAAATATTTTTACTGTGTACTTTTTGAGTAATTAGAGTTTTAATGTCCTCAGAATCAGCATTTTCGACTAACTTTGATGTGGGATAAAAAAAGTTTTCCCATAAGCACTTTATGAAACTGCCATGGTTGTACTTAGTACCTCTTAGACTACTTGTACAAATTATATGAAATATTTTTACTGTGTACTTTTTGAGTAATTAGAGTTTTAATGTCCTCAGAATCAGCATTTTCGACTAACTTTGATGTTGGATAAAAACAATTCTTCCCATAAGCACTTTATGAAACTGCCATGGTTGTACTTAGTACCTCTTAGACTACTTGTACAAATTATATGAAATATTTTTACTGTGTACTTTTTGAGTAATTAGAGTTTTAATGTCCTCAGAATCAGCATTTGACTAACTTTGATGTGGGATAAAAAAAGATTTTCCCATAAGCACTTTATGAAACTGCCATGGTTGTACTTAGTACCTCTTAGACTACTTGTACAAATTATATGAAATATTTTTACTGTGTACTTTTTGAGTAATTAGAGTTTTAATGTCCTCAGAATCAGCATTTTCGACTAACTTTGATGTTGGATAAAAACAATTCTTTCCATAAGCACTTTATGAAACTGCCATGGTTGTACTTAGTACCTCTTAGACTACTTGTACAAATTATATGAAATATTTTTACTGTGTACTTTTTGAGTAATTAGAGTTTTAATGTCCTCAGAATCAGCATTTTCGACTAACTTTGATGTGGGATAAAAAAAGATTTTCCCATAAGCACTTTATGAAACTGCCATGGTTGTACTTAGTACCTCTTAGACTACTTGTACAAATTATATGAAATATTTTTACTGTGTACTTTTTGAGTAATTAGAGTTTTAATGTCCTCAGAATCAGCATTTTCGACTAACTTTGATGTTGGATAAAAACAATTCTTCCCATAAGCACTTTATGAAACTGCCATGGTTGTACTTAGTACCTCTTAGACTACTTGTACAAATTATATGAAATATTCTTACTGTGTACTTTTTGAGTAATTTGAGTTTCAAAGTCCCCAGAATCAGCATTTTCGACTAAGTTTGATTTGAAGAATTGTTTTTATCCAACATCAAAGTTAGTCGAAAATGCTGATTCTGAGGACATTAAAACTCTAATTACTCAAAAAGTACACAGTAAAAATATTTCATATAATTTGTACAAGTAGTCTAAGAGGTACTAAGTACAACCATGGCAGTTTCATAAAGTGCTTATGGGAAAATCTTTTTTTATCCCACATCAAAGTTAGTCGAAAATGCTGATTCTGAGGACATTAAAACTCTAATTACTCAAAAAGTACACAGTAAAAATATTTCATATAATTTGTACAAGTAGTCTAAGAGGTACTAAGTACAACCATGGCAGTTTCATAAAGTGCTTATGGGAAAATCTTTTTTTATCCCACATCAAAGTTAGTAGAAAATGCTGATTCTGAGGACATTAAAACTCTAATTACTCAAAAAGTACACAGTAAAAATATTTCATATAATTTGTACAAGTAGTCTAAGAGGTACTAAGTACAACCATGGCAGTTTCATAAAGTGCTTATGGGAAGAATTGTTTTTATCCAACATCAAAGTTAGTCGAAAATGCTGATTCTGAGGACATTAAAACTCTAATTACTCAAAAAGTACACAGTAAAAATATTTCATATAATTTGTACAAGTAGTCTAAGAGGTACTAAGTACAACCATGGCAGTTTCATAAAGTGCTTATGGGAAGAATTGTTTTTATCCAACATCAAAGTTAGTCGAAAATGCTGATTCTGAGGACATTAAAACTCTAATTACTCAAAAAGTACACAGTAAAAATATTTCATATAATTTGTACAAGTAGTCTAAGAGGTACTAAGTACAACCATGGCAGTTTCATAAAGTGCTTATGGGAAAATCTTTTTTTATCCCACATCAAAGTTAGTCGAAAATGCTGATTCTGAGGACATTAAAACTCTAATTACTCAAAAAGTACACAGTAAAAATATTTCATATAATTTGTACAAGTAGTCTAAGAGGTACTAAGTACAACCATGGCAGTTTCATAAAGTGCTTATGGGAAAATCTTTTTTTATCCCACATCAAAGTTAGTCGAAAATGCTGATTCTGAGGACATTAAAACTCTAATTACTCAAAAAGTACACAGTAAAAATATTTCATATAATTTGTACAAGTAGTCTAAGAGGTACTAAGTACAACCATGGCAGTTTCATAAAGTGCTTATGGGAAGAATTGTTTTTATCCAACATCAAAGTTAGTCGAAAATGCTGATTCTGAGGACTTTGAAACTCAAATTACTCAAAAAGTACACAGTAAAAATATTTCATATAATTTGTACAAGTAGTCTAAGAGGTACTAAGTACAACCATGGCAGTTTCATAAAGTGCTTATGGGAAGAATTGTTTTTATCCAACATCAAAGTTAGTCGAAAATGCTGATTCTGAGGACATTAAAACTCTAATTACTCAAAAAGTACACAGTAAAAATATTTCATATAATTTGTACAAGTAGTCTAAGAGGTACTAAGTACAACCATGGCAGTTTCATAAAGTGCTTATGGGAAAATCTTTTTTTATCCCACATCAAAGTTAGTCGAAAATGCTGATTCTGAGGACATTAAAACTCTAATTACTCAAAAAGTACACAGTAAAAATATTTCATATAATTTGTACAAGTAGTCTAAGGGGTACTAAGTACAACCATGGCAGTTTCATAAAGTGCTTATGGGAAAATCTTTTTTTATCCCACATCAAAGTTAGTAGAAAATGCTGATTCTGAGGACATTAAAACTCTAATTACTCAAAAAGTACACAGTAAAAATATTTCATATAATTTGTACAAGTAGTCTAAGAGGTACTAAGTACAACCATGGCAGTTTCATAAAGTGCTTATGGGAAAATCTTTTTTTATCCCACATCAAAGTTAGTCGAAAATGCTGATTCTGAGGACATTAAAACTCTAATTACTCAAAAAGTACACAGTAAAAATATTTCATATAATTTGTACAAGTAGTCTAAGAGGTACTAAGTACAACCATGGCAGTTTCATAAAGTGCTTATGGGAAAATCTTTTTTTATCCCACATCAAAGTTAGTCGAAAATGCTGATTCTGAGGACATTAAAACTCAAATTACTCAAAAAGTACACAGTAAAAATATTTCATATAATTTGTACAAGTAGTCTAAGAGGTACTAAGTACAACCATGGCAGTTTCATAAAGTGCTTATGGGGAAATCTTTTTTTATCCCACATCAAAGTTAGTCGAAAATGCTGATTCTGAGGACATTAAAACTCTAATTACTCAAAAAGTACACAGTAAAAATATTTCATATAATTTGTACAAGTAGTCTAAGAGGTACTAAGTACAACCATGGCAGTTTCATAAAGTGCTTATGGGAAGAATTGTTTTTATCCAACATCAAAGTTAGTCGAAAATGCTGATTCTGAGGACATTAAAACTCTAATTACTCAAAAAGTACACTGTAAAAATATTTCATATAATTTGTACAATTAGTCTAAGAGGTACTAAGTACAACCATGGCAGTTTCATAAAGTGCTTATGGGAAGAATTGTTTTTATCCCACATCAAAGTTAGTCGAAAATACTCATTGTTCTATAAAAAGGACTTTGAAACTCAAATTACTCAAAGTACACAGTAAAAGTAGTTAATATTATTTGTGCAAGTAGTCTTGAGAAGTATTAAGTACAAACATGGCAGTGTAATAAACTACTTATGAAATAATAGAAATGAACCACATGCCATCCTTTACTTTGAAATCCTCACCGGAAGTGTTCCTCTGTGGAATGGTCTGTAGCTTTAGTTTAGTGGTCGAATATACTGATTGATTGATTGATTGAAAAGTTTATTAACAGATTGCAGAATGGGTACAGTACAGTACATCTCAATACATACAATTGTTAAGGGGATGCAGACCAGAGAAAGACTTTCGTCTTGTTTCCACCAGGGTCCCCCATTTTCAATTCATCATAACATATATGACATACATGACATACAGATAGACAGTACTGCTACATCTATACATTTATGACATATCAGATTTGCAAATACAGTACTGTTTGTGATACAAAAGTGTCCAGAAAAGGAGTGTATATACATTTGGCGTAGAAACTGTACATTGGAGGAGGTTGGTGGGGTGGGGTTGGGTGGGTTGGGTGAGGGCTGTACATTGTAGGTGGGGGGGGGGGGGGGGGGGTTGGGTAGGGGACACACACACATTTTACACTGTACATTGGAATGTTGACAAAGCCTTACTTGGTCATTTACTGTACAACTAGGTTAGGACATTTGTAGGGGCCAGTTTCGAATTGCAGTCTCACGTAGGTGTTTTTTGAGAGTGTTTTTGAAGGTGGGTAGTGATTCACATTCCTTTACAGCTTTAGGCAGGGCGTTCCACATTGATGTGGCATAATTGCGAAACGTGTTTAGTCCCTTGTTTGAGCCGAATCTGGGTTTTACATGATTTGTGGAGCTCCCTCTGGTGTTGTGATCGTGGTATTCACTGACCTTTGGGAAGTATTTTGACATGTACATGGGTACCTTGGTCGCGTAGTGTATCTTGTAGACCAGGCCCATTGCAAGTTGCTGTACTCTGTCGTCTACTCTAAGCCATCCTAGGTTGTCAAAGTGGGCAGGGGTGAGGTGGGTTCTAGGAGTCAGGTCAAGTAGTAGTCTGACTAGCTTGTTTTGAGATGTTTGTAATTTGTTTTTTAGTGCCTTTGAGGTGCTTTGGTACCATGAGGTGCAAGCATAGTCGTAGTACCCTTGAATGAGTGCTCCTGCTAGAGTCTTCAGGGTATTCTTGTTTACCAGAGAGGAGATCCGGTACAAGAATCGCGTTCGTTGGTTGACTTTTTTTATTACATTGGATGCCATTTTGTCACAGGAAAGATTAGCCTCTAGGATGGAACCCAGGTAGGTAATTTCATCTTTCCTTGTGATAATATTGTCACCCACTGTAACCGAGAAGCCGTCGGTCTTGCTGAGTTTGTTATTTGAACCGAAGAGAATGGACTCTGTTTTGCCCATGTGTAATGATAGTTTGTTGTCGGCGAGCCATATGCAGATTTTGCCTAGTTCCGAGCTGAGGGCTTTTTCAACCTGTAACTTGTTCTTGTCAGAGACCAGCAGGGCTGAGTCGTCCGCAAACAGGAACAAGTTGCAGTCACAAGCTGACGACATGTCATTTGCATAAATTAGGAATAATAGCGGTCCTAGTATGCTTCCTTGTGGAACACCACAGCTCACTGTGAGGGGGGGGGATAGGGTACCGTTTACTTCCACCATCTGTTCCCTCCCCTCCAGGTAGGATTGTATCCAGCTCACTGATAAACTATCAAAACCAATTGCTTTTAGCTTGTCAATCAGAATGGTGTGATTGACAGTGTCGAAGGCCTTTTGTAGGTCCAGCATGACCATGCCGCAGTATTTGCCCGCGTCCACCTCTTGTTTGATGTGGTCGTTCAAGTAGAGAAGGCATGTGTCAGTGGAGTGGGATGTTCTGAAGCCAGATTGGAATTCGTAGATTAGATTTTTTTCCGCGAGGTACTTTTCGATCTGTTCGTATACTATTTTTTCCATGACTTTCGAGATGGATGTAAGGATAGAAACAGGGCGGTAGTTACCCGGGTCTAATTTGCTGCCCTTTTTGTGCAGGGGTGTTACTCTCGCAATTTTGAAGTCCTTGGGGACGTGTCCCTGTTTTATGGAGAGGTTTATTATGTGTGTGATGACTGGGGTGATGGCTGCTGCTGAGTCTCTGAGGAATTTGGAGGGGATGTTGTCATGGCCAGTGGCCTTATTTGGTTGGAGGGCGCTCAGTTTTTTGAGTACCTCATCTGTAGTTACTATTTCCAGTTTGAAGTCGTCTTTGTGGACGCCTAGGTTCATGTAGTATGCTACTATGTGTTCTACCCCATACTGCCCTGAGTGGGAGGGTAGTTTGTTTACCAGTGTTGTGGCTATGTTTGTGAAGAAAGTGTTTAAGTAATTGGCTACATCCAGCTTGTCTGTGATGAGCGTGTTGTCCGTCTTTATGTTTATGTTTGAGAACCTGGTTTTGAGTTTTTTACTGCAGCCTAGTTGATTGTTGAGTAATTTCCAAAGTTCACGTGGTTTATTTTTGTTTTCCTCGGTTTTGTCATTGATGAAATTTTTTTTTGCAGTTTTGATCATGGAGTTTACGTCATTTCTTAGTCTGTTTCTTTCTAGTTTGAGTTCAGTCACGTGGTCTTGGAGTTCACTGCTCGTGCTTTTGGTAAGCTTTGACTGACTTTTACGAAACTCAGAGCATTTTTTGTCTCTGGCTTTCATAGCGGTCAGTATTTCAGTGTGCATCCATGGCTCAGCGCGATTTTTTACCCTGGTGGTTCTTAGGGGGGCCATTTTGTTTAGTATTGATGAAAATTTGGTTTTGAAGCCAAGCCAAGTTTCTTCAACCAGTGTACCATTGAGTTCATCTGACCAGTCCAGACTCTCCAGTTCAAGGTTAAAGGCCTCGCTAGAGTAGGTTTTGAGGTCTCTAGATGTGACTGTTTTGTGACAGCCAGCCTTTAGTTTTAGCTTTTTGCGGGTACAGAATATCATGTAATGATCACTTAACCCGCATGCTATAACCCCTTTACTGGAGATCTTGGACTTGTCAGAGGTCAGTATGAGGTCAATGGTAGTCTGAGTTGATTCACATATCCTTGTGGGTTGGGTGATTAGTTGGCTGAGGCCGTGCAGATCACAAAACCTATTGAAGGATTTGAAGACGGGTGCATTTTTTTGTTGCATATCCGTGTTCCAATCCCCAATAAGAATTTTTTCCGCATCCTCAGCTCCAGCTAAGCACACATCCAAAGTATCATAAAATCCAGTTTGATCTGGCGGTCTGTATATTGTGCCGACTAGAACAGATTTTGCCCTTTCAAATAAAATTTCCACCCATACGGTTTCAATTGTCTCATGATGAAGGTCAGTACGGGTAATGAATTTGGTGTCCTTATGTATGTACATACAAACACCACCTCCATACTGGTTTCTGTCATTACGGACTATAGTATAGTTCTCTATTTCTATTTCAGGGTCTGTTACAGATGGATCAAGTTTAGTTTCAGTAAAGCATATTATGTCTACCTTACCGCTCATAAACAGGTTTCTTAATTCGTCCAGCTTATGCTTAATGCTGTTTACATTAAGGTGAAAGATGTGTAGTCCGTTTTTATTAGCTGTGTTATTGATGTCTTCGAGGGAGACTGCAACTCGAAACTGGCCCCTGTAAATGTCCGAACACAACCCCCGCCAACACCCCCCCCCCCCCCCACTCCTACCCCCCCCCCCCCCCCAACCACCTCCAATGTACAGTCCCACCCCCACCTACCCAATCCAATGTACAGTTTCTACGCCTAATGTATATACTCTTTTCTTTCTGGACTCTTTTTGTATCACAAATACAGTACTGTAATTGCAAATCTGGTATGTCATAAATGTATAGATGTAGCAGTACTGTCTATCTGTATGTCATGTATGTCATATATGTTACGATGAATTGGAAATGGGGGACCCTGGTGGAAACAAGACGAAAGTCTTTCTCTGGTCTGCATCCCCTTAACAATTGTATGTATTGAGCTGTACTGCACTGTACCCATTCTGCAATCTGTTAATAAAGTTTTCATTCATTCATTCATTCATTCCAGGTAATGGTCTTCTGGTGCTGCTGTGGGGGAGGGAGGGGGGGGGCTTTGTTGTTGTCTCCGTGATGTGTTGGTGTGTGGGGAGGGGGAGTCCTTTGTCCTGTATTTTCTGGCGGCAACCTTTTGTTCTCCTGGGCTGGTAAACATAGCCAGCCTGGCCAGGTTGGCTAGTTTATCAGGCGATTTGTCCGTGGGGTTGCTGGTTGGGGGGGCTTTGTTTAAACGTCCTATTGATTCCGTATGGGTGGATTCGATGCGCATTCAATGTCATATTAAGTATTTCTGTAAGATCTACTTGTTGTGAGACTGTGACAAAAGTCACGTCGGTTCATTACAACAGCGTCCCAGGCTTGTTTTAATGCATTACCGTAAACCTGGAACTAATCGCGCACTCGAAAAACAAGAGCGGCTGATTTGACCACGCAAAAGCAAAAGACGGCTCACTTGACCGCAGTCTAGTAGGGCCCGCGTCCACCTAGCGCATATTTCTCCGTGAAACATGCTGGGAGTGCGCCGGCAGAGCTGGCTTGACGCGCATCTTGTAGATGACAGAAAGAAATCTACAGCCATGCCGCGGTTTTGCACATATTATAGCATATTTGAATAACTTTATTGTATATTAATTATATATATAGTTATTGCCTGACACCACAGTTCGCCCTTTGCTTTTTATTAGCTTTTTAGTAGTGTATTCGTGTAGTTATTATTATTAGTTTTGTCGCGGATCTCAATGGTCTGTGTGGAGACAGCCAGACAGGCAGGCAGCTCCGGTGTCAGGTTACAAGCAGAGTGGTAGATGACTGGCTGTGATTGGTTGTTTGAATATGCGCTCGGCGCACCGCTCTAGAAAAGTTCAGCCAGTTTCAACTCTCTGGCTTGTGCGGCCGCATAAAGGCGCTGAAAAAAGAAGCCGACGGCAGCGCACTTCCTAGAGGCGGCCGCATGGGGCCGCATGCGTTCCCTCCCCATTGTAATACATTGAAAACAGACGCGTGCGGTCCTAAATATGCGCTAGGTGGACGCGGGCCCTAAGAGTAGGTAAGAGATATGTACAGATTTAGATATAGTATTAATATGTACAGTGATACAGGTATAAAGACACTATGGTAGTAAGTCATACTGGCCAGCAGTGTAACTAGTAAGAGTAGGTAAGAGATATGTACAGATTTAGATGATATTGCTGCAAATATACAATATGACTGCTGTTGTGACATTGTTGGATCTTATACTGTAGTTTACATTTGAGAAAAAACGAACTCAGTCACTCGGTAAATCAATTCAATTGGAGTCTCTTTAAACAGCGCCAACACAAACCCAATAACCTATTGGTAAACAAACGTATTGTTGAAAATATACAATATGACTGCTGTTGTGACAGTGTTTAGGAATCGGATCTTATTTAGTAGTTTAAACTCACCTTCAAACGTTAAAAGGTTTAAAAAAACGCTACTTTCTCCAGCAGCTGCAAAACGGATATCTTCTTCTGTTCTTCTTCTCCTAAATGTGGATACAGCGGCGCAGCCATAGATATATATAGGCGCAGCATCCTTTCTTCTTCTTCTTCTTTTTGGTGTTTTACGGCGGACGGCCACCATAAATGGGGCATTTACCGCCACCTACCGACCCGGAAATCGGGCCAGTCTTCCATTCTCCCCTCTTCTTTCTTCTTCAATGGTTTAACAAAAACAAAACCCATCCCTAACATCGCCACCATATCCAAACCTAATCTATGAGTCCCTCACTCTAACCACTATTCTACCTAACTACCTAACCTACAACCACCTTCCTACAACCACACTGTTCACTATCCCTATCAACCTCCATCTACATTATACTACATATCCCACTCTCTGACTCACGTAAATTTCAACTTTCTATCTACCTTCCAACTCTAACACTTTCCCTCAAACCCTATCATAAACCCCCACTTCTCTCAAAAACCCCAACACCACCCTCGCCTTATCTCCCCCTCCCCCACTCAGTATTTCCGATATCCCTAGCTCCCTAACCCCCATCTCCCTCAATTTTCCCTTCATCTCTCTCCTCTGCACTGTATAAGCCCTACACTCCAACAGTACATGCCCCACTGATTCCTCCTCCTCCTCACACCCCTCACAGAGCCCACTCTGATGCTTCCCCACCAGCTTCAGGTTTTTATTAAACCCACAGTGCCCCAGCCTCAACCTCATCCACACTACTTCCTCCCTCCTATCTCTCAAACTACCCCCCTCCCGACCCCTAACACTGCGCTGGACCTGATAGAAATGACGCCCTTTTACCCCCCCCTCCCACCTCTCCTGCCACATCTGAACTGCCCTCTCCCAAATCATCCCCTTCGCCTCAGCCTTACTGACCCTAACCTGCATATCCACCGCCCCCTTCCTCAAGGCCCCCTTAGCCAACTTGTCCGCCTCCTCATTTCCCCTCACTCCTACATGCGCCGGGACCCACAAAAATCTCACCTCTTTCCCTTGTCTCACACACCTAGTCATACTCATCAACACCTCAAACAGCATATCCTGCCGGCTGCTGGATCTAAAAGACCTCAAGCTAGCCAACACTGATGCTGAATCACTGCAAACCACCACCTTCCCCACCCGAGCCTGCTCCACCCACCTCAGTGCCACCAGCACAGCCACCATCTCAACTGTGTACACACCCAGACCGTTCGTAGTCCTCCGGCTTACCGCCACTCCCCTCCCTGGGACCACCACTCCAAACCCTGACACCCCAGACTCCGGATCCTTCGACCCGTCTGTATACACAGCTGTAAAGTCCCCATACGAATCACGCAACAGTCCCTCACAAGCCCTAACCACCTCCACCCTTTCCCCTGACCTCTTCACTTCCATCATCCTCCAATCCACCTCAGGCCACTCTAACAACCACGGAGCCACGGCTGGATATACCACCGAGGGGCTTATATTAAGACCCCCCACTCCAAACTCCACCGCCACTCCCTGCCCTACCCGGCCAAAATTCTCCTTCTTACCCTTCCCATTCTCCCAGCAATCCCTCAGAACCCCCTTAGTCGGGTGAGAGTCCCCATGTCCCCGCAGATTCACCCAATAATTCGCCGTTAACTGTCTACGCCTAATCTCCAAGGGCATCTCCCCCATCGCCACCTGAAGAGCCGGAACTGAAGTGGTCTTAAAAGCCCCACTACAGATCCTCAATGCCCGCGCCTGAAGCCCATCCAACTTCCTCAAATGCACCTGTGCCGCTGACCCATACGCTATACACCCATAATCTATCATTGCCCTAACTAACCCTACATATACTGACCTCAACGCCTCACTACTACTTCCCCAGTCCCTACCAGCCAAACACTTCATTACATTCAACACCTTATTCCCCCTTTCCCCTATCCTCCTAACATGGCCCTCCCACGTAAGATGAGAGTCAAAAACCACCCCTAGGTACTTAAATGTTGCTACCCTCTCTAGCTCCTGACCATATAACCTAAGCTTTATCCCTTCCTGCACCCTCTTCCTAGTAAAAACCATAAACTTCGTCTTTTCCACTGAAAACCTACACCCCCAATCTAACCCCCACTGCTCTACACTATCTATTGCTTCCTGAACCTTGCGTACCCCATACTCTACACTCCTCCCCCTCTTCCATAAAGCGCCATCATCCGCAAACAAAGACCTTCCAATCCCCCCCCCTACCCCCCCAAATACATCATTTATCATAACTACGTAGAGGAGTGGGCTAATCACACTCCCCTGCGGGGTTCCATTGCTAACCTGGACCTGACTTGACAGCACCCCCCCCACTTTAACCTGAATCTTCCTACCCGACAAAAAACTCCTCACCCAATTAAAAACCCTCCCTCCTATCCCCAAAGAATGCAGTTTAATTAATAAGCCCTCCCTCCACATCATATCATATGCTTTCTCTATGTCAAAAAATACACCTACCACTGCCTCCCTATTACACTGAGCCCTCCTAACCTCATCTTCCATCCTCAGCACAGCATCCATAGTATTTCTCCCTCTCCTAAACCCACTCTGATATCCCTCCAACACCCCTCTCCTCTCAAGCACATGCGTCAGCCTATCCGCCACCATCCTCTCCATTACCTTGCAAATATTAGATGTTAATGCTATAGGCCTATAACTTGTTGGCTGCGTCGGGTCCTTCCCTGGCTTTCTAATTGGCACCACCACAGCTTCCTTCCAAGCCCCCGGCAACTCCCCCTCCTCCCATACCCTATTATACATACTCAACAACTCCCTCATAGCTCCCCACCCCAAATTCTGCAACATTCTATAACATACTCTATCCTTACCTGGAGTGGTAGGCTTAGCCCTTTTTATAGCCCTCACCACCTCCCCCAAGGAGAACGGCTCGTCTAACTCACCATTCCCCCCCTCCTTCCTACCCACCACCCCCGGGTGAAGACTCAACGTTCCCTCCCGCCTCCTTATCCCCTCTTCCGACAGATTTTCAAGCCCATGCACTCTAGCAAATGTCCTAACTAGCAACTCCGCCTTCTCCCCATCCAACACTGCAAACTCTTCCCCACTAACTAAAACCGGGAGCCCCCACTCTCTCCTATCACCTCCCATCTTCCTAATCATCCCCCACACTTCCCCCAACGGAGTCATCCGCCCTATCCTGCTACAGAATCCCCTCCACGCTGCCCTCTTTGCCACCTTCACCGTCCTCCTCACTATCGCCTGAGCTCTCCTATACTCATTTACATACTCCTCAGTAAGATTCCTCTTTAATACTTTGAACGCCCTATTCCTTTCCCTCACCGCCCTCTGACACTCCTCTGACCACCACGGGACCAACTTCCTCTCCCTCACTCCCCTGCTCTGGGGAATAGCTTCCTCCGCTGCCCCTATAACCACCGCAGTGATCCTTTCATTAATTGCATCAACTCCCCCCCTCAGATCAGCACACGCCATCTTCTCTTCACTACTTTTCTGAAAAATATCCCAATCTGCCTTTCCCATCACCCATCGCGGATTCCCACGTCCTGTAGCCCTCCCCACCCTCCCTCCCACCACGCACCTCACAGGGTAGTGGTCACTGCCCACTGTTGAATCTGACAGTACCTCCCACTCACACCTCCCCGTCATATGGGCCGACACCAACGTCAGGTCCAGCACTGACTCATTACCTGCCACCACATTCACCCTGGTTCCCCTCCCATCATTAACACACACCAATCCCCTTTCATCCATCAACTCTTCAACCGCTTCTCCATTTGCGTCCGTATGGGACCCCCCCCATAACGTACTATGGGCATTAAAATCCCCGCACCAAATCTCCCTCCTACTGTGCTGCCCCCCGACCCCCACTAGGACCCCAGCCTCAAGCCTCTTACACGGATTATAAAAATGTACCACCACTACTCTCTCTCTCTTTTCCCACACCTCCACAACAATATACTCCAGCTCCTCCCCCACTTTCACAACCCTAAATGGAACACCTTGCCTAACGAACGTAGCACACCCCCCACCCCTACCACTACCCTCCCTATCTCTCCGCACCCCCGAATACCCACACAGCACAAAATCCAAACATGTCTTCAACCAGGTCTCCTGTATACAAATGACATCTGGCTTACCTTCCATCTCCCTCAAAAAATGTTTAAACTCCTGCCCATTGGCCAGCAAACTTCGCGCGTTCCATTGTAGCAAAACAACCATTCATCCCTTACACATTCTGAGATTCCCCCCCATAAAGCACCCTATGCACCTCCTCCCACCTCAGCCCCTCTACTCCCAAATGGCTCACTGCTGCGTTCACTACCACCTGGACCTTTGCAGTCCTAGATGTAACCCCAAAAGCCCTGTTAATCACCTCAGCTATAAAAAACACAAGCGCCTTCTTCTCCACTAATACCCTACCAACCAACTGCCTATCCACCTCTCCGACCACTACCTCCCTCGCCTCCCGCCCTCTGGCCTCTCCACCTTGTCCCCCCTCTGCCCTCACTGCCTGAGCATATGAGAGCCGACCTTCCACTCTCACCTTCTGGACATTAGTCTCCCTCCTCATGACCTCACACTCCCCAGAAGCCACATTATGCTCCCCACCACAGCTACAACACCTAGGCTTCACCTCCCTGCAATCCCCATACTCATGGTCCCCCCCACACCTCGCACACCTCCTACTTTCCCTACATCCCCGGGCCATATGGCCAAACCGCTGGCAATTAAAGCACCTCATCGCCCTCGGCACATAAGCCCTCACCGAGTAGCTCACATACCCCAAATTCACTCTTCCAGGCAGCCCCTCCCCCTCAAACTCCAGTAATACTGCCTCACTAGGCTCCTTCTTCCCATCTCTAGTCATTTGCAACCTCCTTACTCTAACTAGCGTACCTCCCTTAAGGTTCTCCTTTAATTCTTCCTCACTCAAGCCCTTCGGCACCCCGGCTATCACCCCCTTACTGCCTGCCCCTCTCCGCTCCCCCACCCTACCCACCTCCTCCACTGCACAATTCACTACCATCTTCAACTTTTTAGCCTTCTCAGCCTGCCCCTCACTTTTACACGAAACCAGCAGGTTCCCATCAGGAAGGACCCTCGCATACCCTATACTCCCCAACTGCTCTTTTAGATTATCAGACAGCACCATCGGATTCAAATCTCTCATCATTTTCTGCTCTGCATCCCCAAACCGAACTACCACCACAATTTTCCTCTCACTCCTCCCTTCACCTTCCCCCACTCTCCCTGCACTATTATTATTATTATTATTATTATTATTATTATCTTCACTCTCGCTCTCCTGTACCCTAGCTCTTTTCAACCCAGCCCCTTCCTCCTCCACTAATCGGCTCGGATCATTCCTCTTCTTACTTACTCGATTTCCCCCCCCTGGCTCTATCTGCATCTCATCCCCCCATCCAACCTCACTACCTGATCCTCTCCTCCCTATACCTGCCCTATTCTGGGCAAACTCTCTGTTCATACTATTTCTCGACGGAGCCGAATTCGACTCACATCCCGCACCACGGTTCGGAGGATCTCCGCGACCTGGTATCGACATTCACCTAATTCCACTCTCAACTGGACACCTAACACAGATCAACTTAACCAAAAGAAAAGAAAAGAAAAGAAAACCCCCCAGCTCTAATACTGCAAACTTTATCCTCAATTTACACTCTAGTGCTCCTGTGTAACTCAAACTTGCCGAACCCGCGAATCTCAGATTTCCCGGGGAAATTTCCAAACCCGCTCCTCTCTCTCAGTCACTGACAGCTGTCAGACTCTCCTTCCCGCTCCGGATGTGACGTCCACAACCCAAACCGTGTCTCCCGCGCTGATAAGGTTGCCTGTTTGGCAACCCGGCGCAGCATCCTTCTTCTTCTTCTTCTTTTTGGTGTTTTACGGCGGACGGCCACCATAAATGGGGCATTTACCGCCACCTACCGACCCGGGCGGCGCGTTCAGGTTGGCAGCATGTTCCGAGTCGGTGGCGTGAGGATGACGGAAGGGGAAGCAGAGTCGCACCGCCGGGAGGGGAGCGTTTTGCCGATTGAATGTTTTGAGTCTGGTCCTGGTGTGCCGGAGCGGTGGTATCGAAAGCGAGAGAGACTTAAGGTTACTTGTCGAGAGAACTGTTTGATGGGATATGGAGACATGGAGGCGGATCTAGCATGGAGGGTGGGCTCCCGTTGTCGTGCTGTGTTCCCCGGGGATGGCAAGGTGTATCTGGGGTTTGTTTCCTGGATCAAGGGTGAAGACTGCAGGGTCACGTTTGACGGATATGTAGGGAATGAGCCGTTGGGTATGTCCGCCTTGCTGCTCCCTGAGGGAGTGAGTTTGGCGATGGGAGATGACAGTATGGAGTGTGGTTCGGGGGGTGAGAGCGGGGGAGAAGGGTGGAGTAAGGTGGAGAAGAGGGGCAGGGATAGTGGGGGGAAGGGGGTGAAAAGGAAGAAGGGTAGGGGGGATAGCTCGAGTGGATCAGATGGTGAGGGTAGAGGCGAGGTTGTTGCGGAAGTGATTCATGTAGTGGTTAGGTTTGAGGGGGTGGGGGGAGTGAGCAAGTTAGGGTTGTTCGAGCTGCCAAAACTCGTAGGTAAGCAGTTAGGAGAGGTAGAGTATGCTAGAGTTTTGATAGATGGGAATTTGGCAGTAGGGTGTGTAAGTGTAGGGCAGGTGGAGATGGCTAGGAAGATGAGGAGCATTGGTGGCGTGGGTATAAGGGAGGTAGTGAGAGTAGGGGAGAAGAGGGAGGGGGGATGTAAGGGGGTGATAGCTGGGGTACCGGTTGAGGTTAGCGTGGAGCAGCTGGTGGAAGGGTTAGGGAAGGACGGGCGTAATGGCATGGTTAAGGGTGCAGAAAGGATGAAGAGGGGAGCAGATAGGGTAGAGACGGAGACGGTAGTGATTAAGTTTGAGGGTAAGGTTGTTCCTAGTGTAGTGTTTGTAGGGTATAGGATGTTTAGGGTTAGGGAATTTGTTCAGAGTCCTCTTAGGTGTTATAGGTGTCAGGAATTTGGCCATGTAGCTGTTTCTTGTAAGAAGGGACAGAGGTGTGCTAGTAGGGGTGGGAATCACCAGTTTCATCATGATACGATACGATATCGATTCTTTGGACAACGATACGATATTTGCCGATATCACAAAGTCTCTCACGATACAATACGATACGATTAGATTCAGGTGCCTGCGATCGATATGAGATGATATCATATGCCGATTTAACACGATCAGTAACATTTAGATCAACAAAAAAAAGGTAATGAAAATATCATTTGACATTTGTATTTTTGAGCTCTTCCAGACATTTAAAGGAAATCAATCTATTGTTTTTAATACAAATAGACCTCCTGTTCACTGTAAAGTGCCACGTTTTTATATATTGAGCTTTAAACTTTAAGCTACATTTTTTGGAACTCAAAACTCACAACCTCCCTCTCCCAAACCGTTCCTACAACAATTTGTTGATGTTGCATGATCATGTATAGGCCTACATTTATTATGTATTATATTGTTTATGTTTAAATAACATTTAAACATCAAACTCCTCTGACCTCATCTGGTCTTTCCAAAGACGCGCGCACACACACACACACACACAGAAAGGGATAATGCTATGCTGTAACATCTACACACACGGAGCTACTGCTGTTGTTCTTGGGCGGATATGAGACTCGCCACAGGATTTTCAAAATAAGAGTATCGATATGAATCGATCTTATTACATCGCATCGATCCGATTCGATTGTTGATAATTACATCGATGTATCGATCTGGATCGATGTATCGTCCCACCCCTATGTGCTAGGTGTGGCGGGGAGCATGAATATGGGAAGTGTGGGGAGGGAGTGAAGCTGAAGTGTTGTAGTTGTGGTGGGGAACATAGTGTAGCGTTTAGGTGTTGTGCGGTGATGAGGAGGGAGGTTGAGGTTCAGAGAGTGAGAAGGGATGATAGGATTTCGTATGCGGAGGCAGTTAGGAAGTTAGGTCAGGGAAAGCAAGGTGAGGAAGGAGAAGGGCATTTGGCAGTAAGGGTAGTGCAGGAGGATCAGGGGAAGCAAGGTGTGGATAAGGGGTTTAGGAAAGGGCATTTGTCGGTAGAGGAAGTGCAAGAGGAGAAAGAGAGGGTGTGGGGGGTGAAGTTGGAGATAGTGGCATTTGTGACGAGAGTGGTGAATACTATAGTGATGGTTAGCAGTAGGACGGAGAGGTTAAGGTTAGTAGTTGAGGCGGCAGTATTAGACATGGGTATGAAGGGGTTGACAATAGGGCAAGTATCGACGGAGTTAGGGAAGTCAGGGAAGAAGGTTGTTGTGAGGGATCAAGTAAGAGAGTTAGGGAAGGGGGTGGTGAGTGTTCAGGAAGGTCAGAGTCAGTCGCTGGAGGCAATGAGTGACTCATAGATTAGGTTGGATAGGGTGGTGATGTTAGGGATGGGTTTTGTTTTGTTTGGTGTGTTAGGGGGTTGAATGGATTTGGTCGTGATCTGACATTGAACCGTTGAATAAGAAAAAGAAGAGGGGAGAATGGAAGACTGGCCCGATTTCCGGGTCGGTAGGTGGCGGTAAATGCCCCATTTATGGTGGCCGTCCGCCGTAAAACACCAAAAAGAAGAAGAAGAAGAAGAAGACCTACCGACCCGGAAATCGGGCCAGCCTTCCATTCTCCCCTCTTCTTTTTCTTATTCAACGGTTCAATGTCAGATCACGACCAAATCAATTCAACCCCCTAACACACCAAACAAAACAAAACCCATCCCTAACATCACCACCCTATCCAACCTAATCTATGAGTCACTCATTGCCTCCAGCGACTGACTCTGGCCTTCCTGAACACTCACCACCCCCTTCCCTAACTCTCTTACTTGATCCCTCACAACAACCTTCTTCCCTGACTTCCCTAACTCCTGTGTTACTTGCCCTATTGTCAACCCCTTCATACCCATGTCTAATACTGCCGCCTCAACTACTAACCTTAACCTCTCTGTCCTACTGCTAACCATCACTAGTATTCACCACTCTCGTCACAAATGCCACTATCTCCAACTTCACCCCCCACACCCTCTCTTTCTCCTCTTGCACTTCCTCTACCGACAAATGCCCTTTCCTAAACCCCTTATCCACACCTTGCTTCCCCTGATCCTCCTGCACTACCCTTACTGCCAAATGCCCTTCTCCTTCCTCACCTTGCTTTCCCTGACCTAACTTCCTAACTGCCTCCGCATAGGAAATCCTATCATCCCTTCTCACTCTCTGAACCTCAACCTCCCTCCTCATCACCGCACAACCCCTAAACGCTACACTATGTTCCCCACCACAACTACAACACTTCAGCTTCACTCCCTCCCCACACTTCCCATATTCATGCTCCCCGCCACACCTAGCACACCTCTGTCCCCTCTTACAAGAAACAGCTACATGGCCAAATTCCTGACACCTATAACACCTAAGAGGACTCTGAACAAATTCCCTAACCCTAAACATCCTATACCCTACAAACACTACACTAGGAACAACCTTACCCTCAAACTTAATCACTACCGTCTCCGTCTCTACCCTATCTGCTCCCCTCTTCATCCTTTCTGCACCCTTAACCATACCATTACGCCCGTCCTTCCCTAACCCTTCCACCAGCTGCTCCACGCTAACCTCAACCGGTACCCCAGCTATCACCCCCTTACATCCCCCCTCCCTCTTCTCCCCTACTCTCACTACCTCCCTTATACCCACGCCACCAATGCTCCTCATCTTCCTAGCCATCTCCACCTGCCCTACACTTACACACCCTACTGCCAAATTCCCATCTATCAAAACTCTAGCATACTCTACCTCTCCTAACTGCTTACCTACGAGTTTTGGCAGCTCGAACAACCCTAACTTGCTCACTCCCCCCACCCCCTCAAACCTAACCACTACATGAATCACTTCCGCAACAACCTCGCCTCTACCCTCACCATCTGATCCACTCGAGCTATCCCCCCTACCCTTCTTCCTTTTCACCCCCTTCCCCCCACTATCCCTGCCCCTCTTCTCCACCTTACTCCACCCTTCTCCCCCGCTCTCACCCCCCGAACCACACTCCATACTGTCATCTCCCATCGCCAAACTCACTCCCTCAGGGAGCAGCAAGGCGGACATACCCAACGGCTCATTCCCTACATATCCGTCAAACGTGACCCTGCAGTCTTCACCCTTGATCCAGGAAACAAACCCCAGATACACCTTGCCATCCCCGGGGAACACAGCACGACAACGGGAGCCCACCCTCCATGCTAGAGCCGCCTCCATGTCTCCATATCCCATCAAACAGTTCTCTCGACAAGTAACCTTAAGTCTCTCTCGCTTTCGACACCACCGCTCCGGCACACCAGGACCAGACTCAAAACATTCAATCGGCAAAACGCTCCCCTCCCGGCGGTGCGACTCTGCTTCCCCTTCCGTCATCCTCACGCCACCGACTCGGAACATGCTGCCGACCTGACCGTGAGCCTGCTCTGCTTTGCTTGGAGACAGCTCGGCGCAGCATCCACAAACTCGCAACAGCGCCACTAGTGGCCAAAATAATACATGGTTTTGTAAACAGGGAGTGGATGGAAGTTAAGGGAAGGATCGATGTTAAGACACACGAGTGGATGGTTGTTAAGGCCAACTACTCCAGGGTGCCGCGCGGCTGACCCGGGTTCGATTCCCGGCCAACGCAGTGGTTGATTTTCTCACTATGAATTGAAAATGGGGGACCCTGATGTAAACAAGACAAACGTCTTTCTCTGGTCTGCAACCCCTTAACAATTGTGTGTATTGAACCGTACTGTATTCTACCCATTCTGCAATCTGTATAACATTTTCATTCATTCATTCATTCATTCAGTATTCGTTGAAGTAACCACTGAGCTAAACCAGCGCGACAGAACAGACAGCAGAACTCCTTTTAAACTCCTTACAAACAGGTGACCACAACAGAGCGTCTCAATCTCCAGTCCTGTGCAGAGATGGTGGTTGGAAGTTTGAGAACTGAACATAATGATTATCTAACAATGAAAGCTATATAATTATACAATTCCAAGATAACATTCTGATTGAACTTTCCAAAATCGTCACAACTGAACGAGAAACACAAAACGCTGGACAGCGCCCGTGGTTCGAACATCCGGCCATCAAACCGGAGAGTATTTGTTATGACAATAAACGTTGAAGTAACCACTGAGCTAAACCAGCGCGACAGAACAGACAGCAGAACTCCTTTTAAACTCTGACAGGTGACTTCAACCTACGTCACAGGGGGAGGGTCTCAACCTCCAAGGCACAGTCCTATGCAGAGGTGAAACACCTCTACCCCACGTGCCTCATACCTGGAAAACTGACCTCCACCATGACCAAATGCGGAAATAACTTTGAATTACATGTACATAATAACACAAGCAACCAACAATTAAGCTCGACTGAACATTGATTATTTGTTTGCAGTGATATAGACATAGAAAAGTAAACTATATGTAACATTGAAAGCTATTATACAATTCCAAGATACAATAATAATGTTCTCCTCTCATTCGTGATCCTAGTCCGCCATCTACTGGATGATAATAATAACACAGGGACACGGTTGACAAAACAGAAACAGAGTCCATTCTCTTCGGTTCAAATAACAAACTCAGCAAGACCGACGGCTTCTCGGTTACAGTGGGTGACAATATTGTCACAAGGAAAGATGAAATTACCTACCTGGGTTCCATCCTAGAGGCTAATCTTTCCTGTGACAAAATGGCATCCAGTGTAATAAAAAAAGTCAACCAACGAACTCGATTCTTGTACCGGATCTCCTCTCTGGTAAACAAGAATACCCTGAAGACTCTAGCAGGAGCACTCATTCAAGGGTACTACGACTATGCTTGCACCTCATGGTACCAAAGCACCTCAAAGGCACTAAAAAACAAATTACAAACATCTCAAAACAAGCTGGTCAGACTACTGCTTGACCTGACTCCTAGAACCCACCTCACCCCTGCCCACTTTGTGTTGTATATTTCCAGAGCTTTATTCCTTGTTGCACCATACACCATACTGAGACACAACATACAGCATGACAGGAAGTACTAAATATCTGTCTACAAGCAGAGGGTGGTATTGACTGATAGTGCCATCTAGTGGTAAGGTAAAAGTACTGTATTACAACACTCCCACTTACTTTTACAATGGCATTCAAGTCCCTTTAAATAATATTACAACACTCCCACTCAATTTTACAATGGCATTAAGTGCCTTTAAATAATATTACAGAGCCATGCTCTCATTCATAAAAAAGAAACATCAAGAAAAAAATATCTTTAAACAACAACAACAAAAAATACTTTCTCTTTTTACAATGCTTTTACTGGAACTCTTTTTCACATTTTTCAGACTTGCTTTGACCAGGCAGCGTTCGGCGTTCACCTGTCAAGCACAAATAACCACTCTATTTAAATAGGAAAAAGTCCAATCTCTCCCCTAAGGTACTCAAACTTCTGTTTAGTCAGTGGCTTGGTAAAGATGTCTGCTTTCATGTCATTTGTTGGACAATATTGCAGTTCTATTTGCCCATTCTGCACACATTCACGGATGTAGTGGTAGCGAATGTCTATGTGTTTTGTCCTGGAGTGGTTCACGGGATTCTTCGCGATTGCGATGGCTCCTTGGTTGTCTTCCAGGATCACTGTGGACGTAGCCTCCACTCCGAGATCGCTCAGTAGTCGTCTCAGCCAGACACCTTCTTGAGCAGCTTGACTGAGTGCGATGTACTCAGCTTCTGCTGTTGAAAGTGCAACTGTTGCCTGTTTCTTGCTAAGCCAGCTCACAGCTCCTCCACACAGTAGAAAGATGTTGCCTGTTGTTGAGCGGCGGTCATCCTGATCACCAGCCCAGTCAGCATCTGAGAATCCAATCAAAGCTCCAGAGTCTGACTGCTCATACTTGAGAGCAAGGTTCACTGTCCCTTTCAAGTATCGAAGTATCCTCTTCACAGCAGTCAGATGTGAAGCATCTGGATTTGCATTGAACTTTGACACAGCACTCACTGCCTGAGCTATGTCTGGTCGTGTGGCCATTGCAGCATACAGCAGACTTCCTACCATTGACTGATAGGTATGTTGGTGCACTGGCTTACTGACACCATCACTTTTCCTCAATTTGACATTGCCATCAGCAGGAGTTGCTACAGGATTTGCATCATCCATTCCATATTTCTGAAGAATGGTTTCAATGTACTGCTTTTGATGAAGAAATACACTGTTCTTAATTCGGATCACTGAGACGCCCAGGATATAGGAGAGCTCACCCATGTCTTTCATCTTGTAGCGCTCCTTGAGAGCCATTTTCAGCTCGTTCATGCTCTCAGTCGACTCCGTTATCAGAATGAGATCATCAACATAAACTGCGAGTATTTCAAGCTGTTGTCTTGATCTCACAAACACACAGGGGTCTGATGTGCTCTGTTTGAATCCAATTTCCATCATGAACTGTGTGAAAGCCTTGCTCCAGCAGCGGGGAGACTGCTTCAGTCCATAGATCGATTTATTCAGTTTGCATACCAGGTGTTCCTCCCCTGGTTTGATGTAGCCCTCTGGTTGCTCCATGTAGATTTCCTCTTCCAGGTGTCCATTAAGGAATGCAGTTACGACGTCCATCTGGTGCACCTGTAGATTGTTTTGAATAGCAAAGGACAGTAATGTACGAATAGAGCTGAATCGTACCACAGGTGAAAACGTTTCATCATAGTCAGCACCATACAACTGTGAGTAGCCCTTGGCGACAAGTCTGCATTTGTATCTCTCCACTCGTCCATCACTGTGATGCTTGACTTTGAACACCCATCTTGATCCTACTGTCTTCCTTTCTCTTGGTAAATCCACTAAGTCCCATGTCTCATTTTCCAGCAGCGACTCATATTCCAAATCAGCCGCCTCCTGCCATTCCTTTGCATTAGGACTCACCATTGCTTCTTTCAGTGTGATTGGCTCTGTCACACGACACATATTGGCATGATGATCAACAGTCACTGTATCAGCAAAGTCATCATATCCATATCTCCTTGGAGCATTTCTGATTCTGCCGCTTGTTCTGACAGTGCTATCGACCTCATCATCTTGTGTTTCACACTCTGTTTTAATGATTATTTCGTTCTTCACTTCACGTGTTTCACTCTCACCTGTTTTAATCGTCATCTCGCCCTTTACCTCCTGTTTACAGTTGAAGTTTGATTCATCAAAGATGACATCTCGACAGATTAGAATTCTCCTTTTCTCTTCATCATACAGGCGATAACCCTTGGCATTGTTTGCATATCCCACAAAACGAAGCTTCACAGCCTTTTTGTCCAGTTTCCTTCTCTCTGAATCTGGGATATGTGCATAAGCAACACAGCCAAACACCTTCATGTGACTCATGTCAGGTTTCTTTCCATACCATCTCTCATAGGGAGTCTCTTGCTTCAGGACAGATGTGGGCAGCCTGTTCTGTATGTAAGCTGCGGTGGCTACAGCCTCTGCCCAGTGCATCTTCGGCAACTTAGCATGTGACAGCATGCTTCTAGCTGCTTCAACTAATGTCCTATTTTTTCTTTCTGCAACACCATTTTGCTGTGGTGAGTGAGGTACAGTCATTTCATGGTGGATGCCTTGAGCTTTCAAATATTCTTGAAACTCCTTTGATGTGTACTCACCACCATTGTCTGTTCTCAGCCTCATGACACTCTGCCCACACTCATTTGAGAATGTTTTCTCAAATTCCTTGAATTTGTGTAACACCTCATTCTTCTGTTTCAGAAAGTATACCTTGCAGCATCTAGAGTAATCATCAATGAAAGTCACAAAATATTTTGCTCCACTTACAGATTCAGTCTGCATGGGACCACAGACATCACTGTGAATCAGCTGCATCTTGCGTTTGGAACGGATTTCTCCAATCGACTTGTATGGCTTTTTAGCCAGCTTGCCTTCCACACATCCTTCACAGAAGAGAACCTCTTTCTCTGCAGAGAAGTCCACTCCATTCACCAGATACTTTAGTTCCTTCAGCTTGGTGGTGTGACCAAGGCGCTGGTGCCACAGGCTGGCTGCTACTGATGCACTATGACAGACAGATGAACTTCCTTCAACATCCAGCTGATAGAGCCCATCAGCTCTTTGTGTTCCCATTCCATGAAGAGTTCTATCTTTTCCATGTATGTAGCAGCGAGACTTCCTGAACTGCACTGTATTTCCTTTCTTGGTAGCAGCTCCCACTGAGAATAGATTCCCAGATAGCTTTGGAACATACAGCACGTCATACATTGTGACTTTTTTTACATCACTTGATTTAAAAGTCATTTTCATGTTGACATGTCCAAGTCCTAGGGCTTCAACCACCCTGCCGTCACCGAGTCTCACAGACTGTGCTTTTGAGAATTGCTGGTATTCTTGAAGAACCTTTTTATCACATGTCATGTGCTTTGATGCTCCAGAATCAATTAACCACTCAGCATGTTGTGGTCTGTCAGTCGGGGTTGCCTCTCTGGCGACAAAGGCACTTTCAGATGAATCTTCATCATCGTAATACATCATGTTTTTGGCCTTGTGGGTTTTCTTCTTAGTTTTGTATTTCAAGCTTGGACAGTCACGTTTAATATGTCCTTCTTTTCCGCACCCGTAGCACCTCCATGTGCTTGCTCTTTCTACTCCCATTGACTGACCACCACTGGAGTTATTCTGCACATTTCCTCGAAAACGTGAAGACATGGCTGATGCACCATCTGATGTAGCACTACTTGAGTTAACATTAGCATTCACTTGCTTTTGCTCTTCATTTGTTAATGATTGCTGAACAAACTGCAGTGTCAGACTGTCAATCTTTGTTTCTAGTGCAGTGACAATTGTAGCATAACATGGTGGCAAACTACCCAAAAGTGTTACAATTTGGTCTTCCTCTTCAATTACAGCTCCTATTGCTGATAGCTGGTCAGTCAGCTCCTTCATCCGTTTTAAATGTTCAGTTAAACCATCTCCTTCCTTCATTTCACATCGAAAATACTTTTTCTTCAGAAACAGTTTATTTGCCAAAGTATCTCTCTCAAAATGGCCTTTCAGCGTGGTCCACGCCTCTTTGGGAGTCTGGCAGCTTGTTATCAGGTACAACTGGGGTGTACTTACATTCAGCACTAACATAGAGAATGCCTTCTCTCTCCGTTTATCAAACTCAGCCCGTGCTTGAGCATTAGCATCTGCAGCTAATGTATCCGTCTCAATTAGCATACCCCATAGTCCTTTAGCTTTCAGCAAGTGCTCCATCTGAAACTTCCATGTTGCCCAGTTCTCTGGTCCGCTCAGCCGGTCAATAAACAGCTTGTCATCCATTGTGAAATCCCACAACACTGTTCATCTCACACAAAACTCTGTGTAGCTTCTTAGCGATGTTCTGGGCCCATAACCTGTTGTATATTTCCAGAGCTTTATTCCTTGTTGCACCATACACCATACTGAGACACAACATACAGCATGACAGGAAGTACTAAATATCTGTCTACAAGCAGAGGGTGGTATTGACTGATAGTGCCATCTAGTGGTAAGGTAAAAGTACTGTATTACAACACTTTGACAACCTAGGATGGCTTAGAGTAGACGACAGAGTACAGCAACTTGCCATGGGCCTGGTCTACAAGATACACTACGCGACCAAGGTACCCATGTACATGTCAAAATACTTCCCAAAGGTCAGTGAATACCACGATCACAACACCAGAGGGAGCTCCACAAATCATATTAAACCCAGATTCGGCTCAAACAAGGGACTAAACACGTTTCGCAATTATGCCACATCAATGTGGAACGCCCTACCCAAAGCTGTAAAGGAATGTGAATCACTACCCACTTTCAAAAACACTCTCAAAAAACACCTACGGGAGACTGCAATTCGAAACTGGCCCCTACAAATGTCCTAACCTAGTTGTACAGTAAATGACCAAGTATGGCTTTGTCAGTATTCCAATGTACAGAGTACAATGTGTGTGTGACCCCTACCCAACCCCCCCCCCCCCCCCCCACCTCCAATGTACAGCCCCCACCCACACACCCAACCTCCTCCAATGTACAGTTTCTACGTCAAATGTATATACACTCTTTTTCTGGACACTTTTGTATCACAAACAGTACTGTATTTGCAAATCTGATATGTCATAAATGTATAGATGTAGCAGTACTGTCTATCTGTATGTCATGTATGTTATGATGAATTGAAAATGGGGGACCCTGATGTAAACAAGACGAAAGTCTTTCTCTGGTCTGCATCCCTTTAACAATGTATGTATTGAGCTGTACTGTACTGTACCCATTCTGCAATCTGTTAATAAACTTTTCAATCAATCAATCAATCAAACACAAGTGCTACACATGCGTTGGTGGTATAGTGGTGAGCATAGCTGCCTTCCAAGCAGTTGACCCGGGTTCGATTCCCGGCCAACGCAGTGGTTAATTTTCTCACTATGAATTGAAAATGTGGGACCCTGATGTAAACAAGACAAACGTCTTTCTCTGGTCTGCAACCCCTTAACAATTGTGTGTATTGAACCGTACTGTATTCTACCCATTCTGCAATCTCTATAACATTTTCATTCATTCATTCATTCATTCAGTATTCGTTGAAGTAACCACTGAGCTAAACCAGCGCGACAGAACAGACAGCAGAACTCCTTTTAAACTCCTTACAAACAGGTGACTTCAACAGAGCGTCTCAATCTCCAGTCCTGTGCAGAGATGGTGGTTGGAAGTTTGAGAACTGAACATAATGATTATCTAACAATGAAAGCTATATAATTATACAATTCCAAGATAACATTCTGATTGAACTTTCCAAAATCGTCACAACTGAACGAGAAACACAAAACGCTGGACAGCGCCCGTGGTTCGAACATCCGGCCATCAAACCGGAGAGTATTTGTTTGAACATAAACATGAAGTAACCACTGAGCTAAACCAGCGCGACAGAACAGACAGCAGGACTCCTTTTAAACTCTGACAGCCGGTGACTTCAACCTACGTCACAGGGGGAGGGTCTCAACCTCCAAGGCACAGTCCTATGCAGAGGTGAAACACCTCTACCCCACGTGCCTCATACCTGGAAAACTGACCTCCACCATGACCAAATGCGGAAATAACTTTGAATTACATGTACATAATAACACAAGCAACCAACAATTAAGCTCGACTGAACATTGATTATTTGTTTTCAGTGATATAGACATAGAAAAGTAAACTATATGTAACATTGAAAGCTATTATACAATTCCAAGATACAATAATAATGTTCTCCTCTCATTCGTGATCCTAGTGCGCCATCTACTGGATGATAATAATAACACAGGGACACGGTTGATGGGTTATACTTATTATAGAATAGAAATCCTTTAATAATCCCGAGAGAAATTCGGCACTACTATTGTTTCAACCATGGCCACAACACTTGGCAACATTTCAATGATTAAATTAATTATATGATGGCAGATAAGGGTATCTAGGAGCATGATCTCAGATAGACTACTGCTTCAAATCACCAAAATTCTACAGAAACCTTGTATCTTCAAAAAGCTACAGCTTCAGGAATTGAGAGAATGGAACACTTTCTACATGGTCTGACCATGTCACCTGTCATAGGATATATGATACGGCTTCTTCCAGACACAGACTAATATCAAGACCAATGAGTCAGGGTTTGACCTAATTGATTGTTATGAGCAACTTCAAAATAAAAACTCACTGGAATCAGACTAACATGTAGGCTGTTCAGAGTAACTTCTAGAACACACGTATGACGTAGATCACGCCAGTTAGGGTACCTGATGTATACTGCACCTGTGTGTACTGTATACTGCTACAGCTAAGTTGGTAGTTAGCCTATTCCATTAACGTTGAATGTATTTATGAAGGTTGTTGATGGTGGTTGGCGCTGAATAGCAGACACGATTCCGTCAGTCTGCCACAGGGCAGCTGTGTTTGCTGATGCTGCTCACAACCACCAGTAGCGTATGACTGTGTGAGTGTGAATGCAGACAGACAGACAGACAGACAGACAGACAGACAGACAGACAGACAGACAGACAGACAGACAGACAGACAGACACAGAGAGAGAGAGAGAGAGAGAGAGAGAGAGAGAGACACACACACAGAGAGAGACACAGAGAGAGACACACAGAGAGAGGGAGAGACACAGAGAGAGAGAGAGACACACACAGAGAGACACATACACAGAGAAGAGAGAGAGAGAGAGAGAGAGAGAGAGAGAGAGAGAGAGAGAGAGAGAGAGAGAGAGAGAGAGAGAGAGAACAGGCTCTTGGAATGGGTGTCTGGGAGGAAGTGGGGGGTATTTCGATGTTGATTAAACGGCAAGCAACTAATGTCATGAGTGCCAAATTAAAGGACAATAAATCCAATCTAACTGAAATTGTGTAGCACAGACCTTTCTACGGATCAAAACCTCAATATTATTATGGTGTAGTTAATACTTCATGTATCCATCCTTAATCGCTAGGCTAATGACGAGGCACTAAGATGTTAGTAAAAAGAAAAACATATGCCAATGACAGGAAGTAACGGTATATGTATGTGTGTGTGTGTGTGTGTGTGTGTGTGTGTGTGTGTGTGTGTGTGTGCACTGTGCACGAGTGCACATCTAGGGGCGGGGTGTAGATTTGGTCTCCCTGATGTTGACTCCTTAGCCACAGCCTTGGCTTGTTTAATACTGGACAAGTGTTTCATAACGGCCGTTGTGTGGGCCGGTTTCGGGGCCGGTGCGTGGGCCGGTGTGTGGGCTGGTGCGTCTGAATATCCCGGGCTGAATTTGTGTCCCAGTCCGCCACTGCCTGTACCCCCCCCCTCCCCCCTCCTCCATGCTGCTATGATGCCTGAATTTCCCCAAGGGGATCGATAAAGGAATATCTCATCTTATCCTCAAGAACTGTGGATAGAAACCCGTTGTAGAACATCGGACCATGATAAACATTGTTCTTGAGAAGTAACCACTGAGCTAAACCAGCGCAACAGTAAACAACTCAGAACGACTTCATGTGTTATTAAACATCTCAAAACAAGCTGGTCAGACTACTGCTTGACCTGACTCCTAGAACCCACCTCACCCCTGCCCACTTTGACAACCTAGGATGGCTTAGAGTAGACAACAGAGTACAGCAACTTGCCATGGGCCTGGTCTACAAGATACACTACGCGACCAAGGTACCCATGTACATGTCAAAATACTTCCCAAAGGTCAGTGAATACCACGATCACAACACCAGAGGGAGCTCCACAAATCATGTTAAACCCAGATTCGGCTCAAACAAGGGACTAAACACGTTTTGCAATTATGCCACATCAATGTGGAACGCCCTACCCACAGCTGTAAAGGAATGTGAATCACTACCCACTTTCAAAAACACTCTCAAAAAACACCTACGGGAGACTGCAATTCGAAACTGGCCCCTACAAATGTCCTAACCTAGTTGTACAGTAAATGACCAAGTATGGCTTTGTCAGTATTCCAATGTACAGTGTACAGTGTCCCCCCCCCCCCCCCCCCACCTCCAATGTACAGCCCCCACCCACCCACCCAACCTCCTCCAATGTACAGTTTCTACGTCAAATGTATATACACTCTTTTTCTGGACACTTTTGTATCACAAACAGTACTGTATTTGCAAATCTGATATGTCATAAATGTATAGATGTAGCAGTACTGTCTATCTGTATGTCATGTATGTTATGATGAATTGAAAATGGGGGACCCTGATGTAAACAAGACGAAAGTCTTTCTCTGGTCTGCATCCCTTTAACAATGTATGTATTGATGTGTATGTATAATTAGACCCAGGCAACTACCGCCCTGTTTCTATCCTTACCTCCATCTCGAAAGTCATGGAAAAAATTGTATACGAACAGGTCGAAAAATACCTTGCGGAAAAAAATCTAATCTACGAATTCCAATCTGGCTTCAGAACATCCCACTCCACTGACACATGCCTTCTCTATTTAAACGACCACATCAAACAAGAGGTGGACGCGGGCAAATACTGTGGCATGGTCATGCTGGACCTACAAAAGGCCTTCGACACTGTCAATCACACCATTCTGATTGACAAGCTAAAAGCAATTGGTTTTGATAGTCTATCAGTGAGCTGGATGCAATCCTACCTGGAGGGGAGAGAGCAGATGGTGGAGGTAAACGGTACCCTATCCCCCCCCCTCACAGTAAACTGTGGTGTTCCACAAGGAAGCATACTAGGTCCGCTACTGTTCCTAATTTATGCAAATGACATGTCGTCAGCTTGTGACTGCAACTTGTTCCTGTTTGCGGACGACTCAGCCCTGCTGGTCTCTGACAAGAACAAATTACAGGTTGAAAAAACCCTCAGCTCAGAACTAAGCAAAATCTGCATATGGCTCGCTGATAACAAACTATCATTACACATGGGCAAAACAGAGTCCATTCTCTTCGGTTCAAATAACAAACTCAGCAAGACCGACGGCTTCTCAGTTACAGTGGGTGACAATATTGTCACAAGGAAAGAAGATATTACCTACCTGGGTTCCATCCTAGAGGCAAATCTTTCCTGTGACAAAATGGCATCCAATGTAATAAAAAAAGTCAACCAACGAACTCGTTTCTTGTACCGGATCTCCTCACTGGTAAACAAGAATACCCTGAAGACTCTAGCAGGAGCACTCATTCAAGGGTACTACGACTATGCTTGCACCTCATGGTACCAAAGCACCTCAAAGGCGCTAAAAACAAAATTACAAACATCTCAAAACAAACTGGTCAGACTACTGCTTGACCTTACTCCTAGAACCCACCTCACCCCTGCCCACTTTGACAACCTAGGATGGCTTAGAGTAGACGACAGAGTACAGCAACTTGCAATGGGCCTGGTCTACAAGATACACTACACGACCAAGGTACCCATGTACATGACTAAATACTTCCCAAAGGTCAGTGAATACCACGATCACAACACCAGAGGGAGCTCCACAAATCATGTTAAACCCAGATTCGACTCAAACAAGGGACTAAACACGTTTCGCAATTATGCCACATCAATGTGGAACGCCCTACCCAAAGCTGTAAAGGAATGTGAATCACTACCCACTTTCAAAAACACTCTCAAAAAACACCTAAGGGAGACTGCAACTCGAAACTGGCCCCTGTAAATGTCCGAACACAACCCCCTCCAATGTACAGTAAATTACCAAGTATGGTCTTGTCAATAATCCAATGTACAGTGTTGTTTGTACAGTTGTACAGTGTCCCCCACCCACCCCTCCTACCCACCCCCCCCCCCCCCCCACCCACCCAACCACCTCCAATGTACAGTCCCCACCCACCCCTCCTACCCAACCCCCCCCCCCCCACTCCTACCCAACCCCCCCCCCCCCCCCAACCACCTCCAATGTACAGTCCCACCCCCACCTACCCAATCCAATGTACAGTTTCTACGCCTAATGTATATACTCTTTTCTTTCTGGACTCTTTTTGTATCACAAATACAGTACTGTAATTGCAAATCTGGTATGTCATAAATGTATAGATGTAGCAGTACTGTCTATCTGTATGTCATGTATGTCATATGTTACGATGAATTGGAAATGGGGGACCCTGGTGTAAACAAGACGAAAGTCTTTCTCTGGTCTGCATCCCCTTAACAATTGTATGTATTGAGCTGTACTGCACTGTACCCATTCTGCAATCTGTTAATAAAGTTTTCATTCATCATTCATTCATTCATTGAGCTGTACTGTACTGTACCCATTCTGCAATCTGTTAATAAACTTTTCAATCA
>NW_028174839.1:0-2000 GCF_963971535.1 Notolepis coatsorum
CAGTGCCGGCACTGTGTAGTAGCGACTAGCGAGTCACAGTGCTGGCCGCCAGGCCGCGCAGTTGCAGCGGTTTGGGGGTAAAAACATGGGGGGGACAAATACTGCATTCTGAAATCATGCGGGGGACATTTTCCGGGGACCCCCCCGCAAGTTACGCCCCTGCCAGTGTCAGTATAGAAAATTAACCAATGGGCCGCTGTCCCTGCTTTATGGGCCGGTCGTTGACCGAACCTTTTAAATTTTTTATAAATCAAATTATATTGGCCCCAAGGTGCGTCCGGTATGCCAGATTACCAGTCCAGCCGTGCTCATATCCCTCCTAGTTACACATGTACACAGTCCGCATTGCCCTCCTAGTTATACATACTGTACACACAGTCCTCATATCACTCTTACTTACACATACACACAGTCCCCCACAGATACACATTTCATCAGAGAGGTGGGAGCGCAGTGCAGTGCAGCGCCTCCCTTGAGCGTTTTTGGGGGTTCAGGCAGGATGGTGGGCACTGCAGATGTAATACCAGCCAGCTGGAATACACCCGCTCGAATGCACCAGTGACCTTTTCGGTTCTCTCTTGGACCTCTTTACCTCTAGCCTCTAGGTACCTACCTCCATTGTATGCGCCTTGTGCTTCTATGCGGGCCGAGATTTATTTCACGTCACAAATGGATCAATACAGTCCGTATTAACCTATTAAATACCATATAGACAATCTTACCTGCAAACTGCATGGGATAGACATGCTGCTGCTTCCACTCTTAAGCTTCTGGAAGCAGGATTTTGTATTATCATTCACCCCTCAGATTTATCACCCGTGATAATTATGCCTCGTCTCCACCTAGCCAGAGTTTAGCCGTCTGGCAGAGAGACATGGTTTTCACTGACATCTAGACTAGTTCTATATAAAGACATTGTAGGAGATCTTTCTCTTATATGACTTATCTTATTCATTATTGGACTGGACCTCATCATACTCGCTCCAAGGATTGGCAATGGGCGGCATGGTGGCACAGTGGTTAGAACTGCTGCCTCACAGCAAGAAGGTCCTGGTTTCGAACCCCAGCAGGGGGCCTTTCTGTGTGGAGTTTGCATGCTCACCCTGTGTTCGCGTGGGTTTCCTCTGGGTACTCCAGTTTCCTCCCACACCATAAAGACATGCATGGTAGGCAGGGACTACAGATGGAAACTAGATAATTATCTAAAATCTGGCACATTTACATTGATGTGGAAACTGAAGATGTTCATTAATGTGAACTGTCCCTGGGTAAAAAATAAATAAACTTAAACTTAAACTTAATGATTGGCTTACACTTCTGTATTGATGATGATTATATCCTGTGCCCGACACGAGGAACGTCTCGCAATGTACCGTAAAATATTCTATACATTTGTATAATTTGGACATTTTAAATATTTAACGGGCGACGTTTTTTTTATCGTCGACTTTTCTGTTTTCTATATTTATATAACACGCACTGTATTTTTCCTCACTGTATTTTAGTTTTGAGTTCTGGGAAATCGGGTTTACGCTCTGTGATCCTTCGAGAATAAATACAGATCGTATAAAATAATGAATTGTATCACAGTTCCGGCCTCTTTTGTTTTACCAGCAGGCACCGGCTGTCTTCCTCACGGAGTTCCAACATACAATACACACTCAGTAACAAGCCCTTCTTTAAGTGACAAACCACGTTTATTTATGAGCGCCATTACGGCTCTCTTGTAGTCCCCAGGGCAGTATTTGTGGTGCCACATGCTGGGGTTTTTAATGCCAATCTCTCCATTATGTTCTGCTTGCGAGCGCTCTCTGTTTTATCACCTTGTGTGAGGTGTCAGCACTGTCGCACTACTGTTGAGGGAAAACTCCTACCTCGCCCCCATGTGTCCATGTGTCCATCTCTCTCTCTCACTCTCTCTCTCTCTCTCTCTCTCTCTCTCTCTCTCAAGAGCACATTCTCTCTCTCTCTGTCTGTAACTTACCTTTAGAGAAAAAAAG
>NW_028174838.1:0-11086 GCF_963971535.1 Notolepis coatsorum
AGACCACATTCAGCACTTGGACCACATTTGGAGGTGGTCTGGGCCACACATGGCTACACTCAGTTAGCAGTGTGAACAGGATGTGTCTTCTTCTATATAATGATAAGCTATATGATAACACAGAGACAGTATCTGCTCCCTTTCTTCCTCCTTTCTCTCATCTCCTGTTGGCTGTTGGCTTCATCCATAATGTTTGCATTTTCTTTAACCACCCATATCTATATAAGATTTAAATATTATCATTAAATCTCCAGCCATGTTTCTTCTGTGTGATGTTTAGGCTTATATAAATATAAGCTACTACAACCTTTTATTTCTTTATTTTTTTAAATATAATTCTGGTAGGGCTATAGCTTATAGCCTATTAGGTTTTCTTAATGCTGATTAATAACATAACTTCTGTATTTCTGCCATAATAATTATTAATATAACACCAAATAAAGCTGCCAGGTTGAGAGAACCCATTATGTTTATGCATATTTGTCCTTGTTTCCTTTAGTTGTGCTTATTGAATTATGACAAATGTGTTTTGACTGGTAGCTGAAGTTACACCTTAAAAGCAAGTACATTTTCCCAGGATTGTGTTCCTTTTATACCAGAACATTTATTTTTCTGGAAAAATATGAATCGCTAGTATGGAATGAATACGCAAGGAGAGTGCTGTGTGATTTTACAAGACATGCCTATGCGCTTGTGTAAACAGCTGTCATCGCTGGAGACACTGGTCACAATACAATTTCTGATCATTCTGACATTCTGTATTGGTATCGCCTGGAGAGTGGTTCTATTATCTGCATCGCCGTATTGTGTGCAGATAGTCTTGCCTCCTTATTCATTTCCAAACATGACGGTAGTTGATAACATTGTAAATAGTAATGGAAACATTGTGTGTGCTCTCTTACAGCATCTAATTCACACGTGTAATTAATGTAGATGTTGGCCTATGTGTTTATTTGCATATTGAGCGGGGAAGCGAGCATGCTCTAACACCAGGTGTGAACAGACCTACTTAGAGTTGAGAGAGAGAGAGAGAGAGAGAAAGAGAGAAAGAGACAGACAGAGAAAGGGAGAGAGAGACATAGAGAGAGATAGCTATGTAGAGGTTGAGTGTGGGAGTGAGCGAATGAGATTGAAAAGTGGACAGACAGAGAGAGAGAGAGAGAACGATGTAAACATATTGTACAAAGGAGTGAAGTGAAGGAGAGGCAAATCATAGCCTACAGAGATGACATGTCATCTATCCATGTCTACTTCCTCATACAATGCTGCTGTAATTGTCTTCCAGTCAGTTGCATATTAAATCACACAGTGTGGAGGTTGAAGGTGTGTAGAGCATGATGAAGGTGATGTGTGACGAAGGCTGAGAGCAAAGTCAAAGTGGTCGTTTATTAGTCACACGTTACGCATCGACAATGAAACGCGCCTTCTGCTGGCCTCCCTTAGACTTTGTGCATCGGAAACAAAGAACTCAGTAAACACTAATATTCAATAAAACTCTTAATAAACTCAGTGATATAAATTGCATTGTAATAATCCTAGTGTAAACAGTTAGGTTAGTTAAAGATCCCCTCCAGCTGTATTATAAACCCTTATACATGTCCTGCTGGTATATTGAATATCAATTCATATTCATGTTTCCCCCCCCCCCCACGAAATTCTTCAATAAACTACTGGAAATGTCTTCGCAGCATCTCTACACATTTACCCTCATTGTGAATGCATGGATCTATGAATATGTAAATAAGCAACAAGCACCCATTGGTATTTACCATGGGATGAAAGTCAGCAGCTTATATTCTTTCACGACACATCAATAATATCTACTCAAATGTCCTTGTATGCTTAAGATAAAGGTGTCAAGTTACCACACATTGGACCATGAGAGGCTTATTGACCTATTAGTGACATCACACACACAGCTCAGATTTCAGGTGAAGTACAGAGAAACTCTCCCTCTCCAGGGGAAGGATGTGAAAAAGACACTCTGCTGACAAGAGCTGTTATCTGCTGCACAAATAACAATCTGTATAGTCAAAGTCATGCCTTCAAGAGGAGTTAACCTTTACAATACAAAGTGTACATGTTGATGTTTTAAATGTAAAAAAGATCAGGTATGTTGGTGGTAAAGTGATTCAAGCAATCTAACTATACATGGAGAAATCTCTGGATGCGTGTGTGTCTGTCCTGTCCTTTGCATATATCGGGAACTGTTCATCCGATTGACTTCATACTCGGTGTGTGTACTGCGGAGGACCCCGGGGAGTGCAGGGTCGAATTTGGTGTAATCTGGCCAGATGGTGGCGCTATTGTGTGTGTCTGTCCTATATCTCGAGAATCGTTCATCTGATCTGCTTCACTCTTGACGGGTGTATTGCAGAGGACCCAGGGGAGTGCAATGACAAGCAGTGATGCCGGTAACGCGTTACTAAGTAACGCGTTATTGTAATCTGATTACTTTCCCCCGAAAATAGTAATCTAACGCGTTAATCTTTAAAAGCCAGTAATCTGATTGCAGTTACTTGTCCAAGTGGCTGTGCATTACTATTTCGTTACTATCTCATCATAAATTCATAATGCAGGCGGAATGCAGTATTTTATTTCGTTTTCGACAGTCAAAAATACATTTTGAGCTGTTTTTCTTTTGGGAGTGACGTAGTGTGGCAGTGAAAGGGTTACACAAGAATGTGTCCCCGCGGCGTGACTGGACACTCTGTCTGTGAGTGACATCTGCTTTGGTCCAATCACATTCCCCATCCACAGTCTGCGAATCAGAGGCAGAGTAGGGCGGGTCTTCACAGCACGTCATGTGACATATGCGCCAATCGTGTGACAGCAGGGCTCCGTCGTCGGAGAATTCCACCCCAAAACGCTTGGCAAAATTAAAAGTGAGTTTCTGTTCAGACTTCCATCCCAAAACGCTCGTATAGCCTCAGTCACTACTTCACGTTCATATGCGGAGGAAACAAAATACTGTCTACCGCTAAAAACAGCACATCCAATTGCAT
Organism: Notolepis coatsorum; assembly: GCF_963971535.1. Classification (NCBI taxonomy): domain Eukaryota; kingdom Metazoa; phylum Chordata; class Actinopteri; order Aulopiformes; family Paralepididae; genus Notolepis; species Notolepis coatsorum. Next base: position 3,006 of record NW_028174838.1, read on the forward strand.
TGAAAGCATCTGGAATCACAACACTGGGGGACCCTGATGGCCTCGCGAGAGGTTAAGCGTTGGGCCGTGACGTCAGTGGAGTCACTCCAAGCAGTGCTGGGAAGCACAGAATGGAGTGTATTCCGTGATAACACAGCCAATATTAACGAATACACCGAAACGGTGATTGACTATGTCTGTACTCAGGTAGAAGTAATAATCCCCACCACCAAAATTAATATCTACCCAAATCAAAAGCCCTGGGTAGACAAATCCGTCCGTGAGGCTCTGAAAGTGCGCACATCAGCATACAACACCGGGCTGGTGACAGGCAACATGGAAGAACACAAGATGGCAAGATACAACGTCAGGAGAGCAGTAATAGAGGCAAAACGGCGTTACAGGGATAAAGTTGAACTTCAGTTTGAACAGGCTGACTCTAGAGGCATGTGGCAGGGCCTCAGAACAATGACAGACTACAAAGGAACCCCCCTCAAACTGAACAGTGACATCTCCTTAGCAAATGATCTCAACTCCTTCTATGCGAGGTTTGAGGCTGTGAATAACAACACCAGCCTACAAACCACGGCAATGGGGGGGGGGGGGTCTGCTGATGGAGACTCAGTGTTCAGGGTAACAGAGCATGAGGTGAGACGGATCTTTAAAAAAGTGGATATCAGGAAGGCAGCAGGACCGGACGGCATCCCCGGCCGCGTCCTAAAAGTCTGTGCCGACCAACTGGCCCCGGTATTCACTGACATCTTCAACCTGTCCTTGGAACAGGCCGTCATCCCCACCTGTCTGAAGAAGTCCACCATCATCCCTGTACCCAAAAAATCTACGCCCGCTTGCCTCAACGACTACCGCCCTGTAGCCCTCACCTCCATAGCCATGAAGTGCTTTGAGAAGCTAGTGAAGGGCTACATCTGTTCCTCCCTCCCCATCAACCTGGACCCTCTGCAATTTGCATATCGCCCCAACAGGTCCACGGAGGACGCCATAGCCCATGTGCTGCACACAGCAGCATCACATCTGGACAAGAGGAAGGGGAACTATGTGAGAATGCTGTTCATCGACTACAGCTCAGCATTCAATACCATAGTCCCCTCCAAACTCATAGCCAAGCTCAGGGACCTGGGCTTGAACTATGACCTGTGCCAGTGGGTCCTGGACTTCCTGACGGGCAGACCCCAGGTGGTAAGAGCCGGCAACTGCACCTCCTCATCCATCACGCTCAACATAGGGGCCCCCCAGGGCTGTGTTCTGAGCCCCCTCCTCTACTCCCTGTACACACATGACTGCGTAGCACAGCGGAACAACAACACCATCATCAAATTTGCTGATGACACAGTAGTGGTGGGCCTGATCTCTGCCAACGACGAAAGGGCCTACCTGGAAGAGGTAGAGAACCTGTCACAGTGGTGTCAGGAGAACTGCCTCTCCCTGAACGTCAGCAAAACAAAAGAGATGATTGTGGACTTCAGGAGGTCGGGGGTCAAGGACTACAGCCCCCTCAGCATCGACGGGGCACCAGTTGAGAGAGTGAACAGTTTCAAGTACCTCGGAGCCCACATATCCGAGGACTTGACATGGACCACACACATTGACAGTGTTGTGAAGAAGGCACGACAACGCCTCTACTTCCTCAGGCGCCTAAGGAAGTTCCAAGTCAGTCAGAAGATCCTTAGGAACTTCTACTCATGTACAATAGAGAGCATCCTGACCGGCAACATCACCTCCTGGTTTGGGAATAGCACTGCACAAGACCGTAGCAGACTACAAAGAGTGACACGTTCAGCCGAACGCACAATTAGAGGGGGGCTTCCCACCCTCCAGAACATTTACAACAAGCGGTGCAAGGGGAAGGCTAAGAGAATTATTAAGGACTCGAGCCACCCGAACAACTGCCTCTTTGAACTGCTGCCGTCAGGCAAGCGATACCGGAGTCTTATGGCGAGCACAGAAAGACTCAGAAGGAGCTTCTATCCCCAGGCCATCAGGCTGCTAAACGAACAATAATCGCTAAACGAACAATAATCACTATGCAACAACCATCAAATGCACACAGCACACACACCCACACGCACACACACACTCACTCAAACAAACAACACACTGCAGCACCCACTCTCCACACTTTAGATCACACAAACACACTTACACTTTATATTTATTGATAAAGGATTTGCACTACAACTCGTACACCTACTGTGAATTGTACCTAAACTGCACCTCGTCCATTTATGCCTTGCACTATATAGTATTGTATATTAGTACACTGCACAGTATTGTATATTGTATGGTAACTACGTCTACGAACATTGTACATATGTCTAAACTGAACACTGTGACCTCTTTTTTTTCTTCTAATTTTTTACTATGTTTTTATTTCATACTTATCTTGTCATGCACAGTCTCTGGAGCGCAACAGTAAGAAGCATTTTGTACAAAAGTATTCTGTACTTCTGTATGACAACTATTAAAGAAACTTGAACTTGAAACTTGATGTAAACAAGACAAAAGTCTTTCTCTGGTCTGCATCCCCTTAACAATTGTATGTATTGAGCTGTACTGTACTGTACCCATTCTGCAATCTGTTAATACAGTTTTCATTCATTCATTCATTCATTCATTCATTCATTCATTCATTCATTCACTAGCCGACGCTTCGACTATGGTACAGGAGGACTCGGAGGCCAGCCAAACAGCAAAAGAGAGAGATTGATTCTTTCCCTTTTGATTAATGTATATTTGATGGTGGCAGAGCAAAAGCTCTTATTTGCCAGATTTACAGTTAATTTACATGTTAAAGAGAGACTGATTGTATGTTTATAGAGAGACATTTATAAAAACAATTTAATAGTTACAGTTGATATAATTGAATAGTTCAGCCTGCATTTGTTAGATGTAAATGGATATACACTGGTTTTGTAAAACCACTGGCTGGCTGCTCTAATGCTGTGAGCATCATAGACTGTTGCTTTACCATACTTGATGGTACAGAAGCTGAAGCACTAGTTTAACAATTTACGTTATGTGCAGAGAAACAAGTTAAAAACAATTTATGCACTTTCAATAAAGCGTTTAAAAAAAACGGTTGGGGGAACGACGACGACTTCGTAACCTAGTTACTTTCAAAGTAACTAAGTTACTCTGATAATCAAGTAATCAGTAAAGTAACTTGGATTACTTTTTAAAGGAGTAATCAATAATCAGTAATCGGATTACTTTTACAAGTAATCTGTGGCATCACTGATGACAAGGATGAAGACGATCAGGTGAGCGGTTCTGGAGAACACTGCAAGCAGTCATACCACAGGTCTCCACAACGCTGCAAGCAGTCATACCACAGGTCTCCACAACGCTGCCAGCAGTCATACCACAGGTCTCCACAACGCTGCAAGCAGTCATACCACAGGTCTCCACAACGCTGCAAGCAGTCATACCACAGGTCTCCACAACGCTGCAAGCAGTCATACCACAGGTCTCCACAACGCTGCAAGCAGTCATACCACAGGTCTCCACAACGCTGCAAGCAGTCATACCACAGGTCTCCACAACGCTGCAAGCAGTCATACCACATATCTCCACAACGCTGCAAGCAGTCATACCACATATCTCCACAACGCTGCAAGCAGTCATACCACATATCTCCACAACGCTGCAAGCAGTCATACCACAGGTCTCCACAACGCTGCAAGCAGCCATACCACGGGTCTCCACAACGCTGCAAGCAGTCATACCACAGGTCTCCACAACGCTGCAAGCAGTCATACCACAGGTCTCCACAACGCTGCAAGCAGCCATACCACAGATCTCCACAACGCTGCAAGCAGCCATACTGTGGGTCTCACAACGCTGCAAGCAACACTTCTAGGGGGCAAGCAATCAGCCCGCTCTGAACGGGCAACATGCTCCAAATAGCCACGGCTCGAACGGGGGCAGTGCACCAGTCTATAAAGGAAGGAATCTCTGTCTGTCCTGCGCTTTGCTCACACTCTGCCTGTATATTGCTGTGGCCCCAGGGGAGTGCTGCCATTTGGCCACATGGTCGCGCTATAACAACAAACATTATGCTTTGGCGTGTAACATTTTTTACTGTAACTCTCAGAAACAAAATTGTTTTCCCCCCCGGATTCTGTGGGTGCAGACGAACCTATCCATACAAGTGTAGCCGGTACACCACTGTACCTGCCAATACTTCGACCATGCCTTGAGTGGGAGTCGAACCCCGAGCGTCCGCACCGGGGCCAGCAACACAGACTGCTGTGCCAAGAAAGGAATTCCTCACTAACTAACTGTGTCTATCCTGTCTCTGAGGATCTGGGAGTGAGTTTAACTTCCTGGTACCGCTACCGAGCCAGCCACTTCTCAACGTCGGAAGTGCTTCGCGACTGGACACACTATCGCGGTACATATCCGTTACATTCACCGCCCCTAAACTCACTCCACTCCACCCAAGGCACTTCGATGCCTTGAGTGGGATTCGAACCCCGGTCTCCCGCACCGCGGGCGACACCACAGACCTTTGCGCTAGGAAGGAATTCCCTTCTAACTAACCATGTCTATCCTGTCTCTGAGGATCAGGGGAGTGAGTTTTACTTCTATGTACCGCTACCGAGCCAGCCACGTCTCTGGTCACACTATCGCGGTACATATCCGTTACATAAGCCATGCCCATTTGTGATAGATTGTCCGCCATTTTTAATATGGTCCAAATTCGATTTTTATTTCTACTCCTACAAATGTTGAGCAATCGTCACCAAATTTGGCAGAGAGCATCTCTGGATGTTTGATATTCCTTTATTTTTATTTTTTTGTAATATTTCTTTTAATCCTCTCTTTCTCCAATTTTTCTCCCCGTCCCAATTTAGTTTTACTCCGACACATACCATCAAACTGAATACCATCAAATAAATCGTGATGTGATATTATAACCCAGACCTGGTATCTGAAAGTCACAAACCCTTTGATAAGACTGCTGTTAGCATCCCCTCTGTCCAAAGCCGTCTCTGTGGGTGGGATGTTAATTCTCATTGGTATGTGTGCGAGGGAGATGAAAAAAGTCTGTGTTTTGTCAGCAATTAAAATAATTCCAGCAGCCTATTTTCTGCTCTGCAGCAGAGACTGTGGAGTTGATAGGGGCGTCCCAGAAGACTAATTTCTGCCTGATCTGTTTCGGTTTTGTCTGAAGAGTTGGAACAGCAAAATGTAGTGTGTATGTGTGTGTGTGTGTGTGTGTGTGTGTGTGTGTGTGTGTGTGTGTGTGTGTGTGTGTGTGTGTGTGTGTGTGTGTGTGTGTGTGTGTGTGTGTGTGTGTGTGTGTGTGTGTGTGTGTGTGTGTGTGTGTGTGTGTGTGTGTGTGTGTGTGTGTGTGTGTGTGTGTGTGTGTGTGTGTGTGTGTGTGTGTGTGTGTGTGTGTGTGTGTGTGTGTGTGTGTGTGTGTGTGTGTGTGTGTGTGTGTGTGTGTGTGTGTGTGTGTGTGTGTGTGTCATGGAGCAGTGGGGGTGCTTGTGTGTGTGCATGTGTTTATAAATGTGTGTGTATATTTGGGTTGGAATGGTTCACAAAAAACACGGTTCAGTTCATATCACAGCTTTGGGGTCACGGTTTTGGTTCAGTACGGTTGAGCGGGGGAAACAAAATTCCATTGCTAATTCAAATAGTATAATTTCTTTTTTATAAAAGAACAATACCAGTTTTGCCATTATTTGTTCATTGTAGGTGGCTCTCATACGTCTCACTCCGGTGTAATGTTGTGGTCAGTCTGGTAACTTTGCTCTGGAGGTCTCTCCCGCTGTGTAGACTTAGTACTGTAGAAGTGTAGACCTAGTTTTGATTGATTGATTGATTGATTGAAAACTTTATTAACAGATTGCAGAATGGGTACAGTACAGTACAGCTCAATACATGATACAATTGTTAAGGGGATGCAGACCAGAGAAAGACTTTTGTCTTGTTTACATCAGGGTCCCCCATCTTCAATTCATCATAACATATATGACATACACGACATACAGATAGTCAAGTCAAGTCAAGTCAAGAGTTTTAATTGTCACGGCATACAGGTATACAATGAAATGCGGCTGGTCTTGCCCGCGACGATGTGCAATACAGTGGTACAACATATAATAGAATCCAATAAAAATACGGTGGTACAACATATAATAGAATCCAATAAAACAACAGTGCAATAAACAGGTAACATGGTGTGCCATCTCGGTATCTGTACATAGTATTTACAGAGCATATAGGACATGCTGGGTAGCTTTTGTAGTGCAATACACTGTTCCTGTTGTTTTACTAATTTAAAGTGGCCTTTCCTCTGGCCATAAGTGTGCGGTAGGGGTGGACGGTATGGTCTAAAATTTATATCACGGTATAATTTGAAGCATAGACGGTAACGGTATATATCACGGTATCATCGTTTTTGATAAAAAAAAAATTATTTTTATTTTATATACTTTTTTTTTAATTTTTTTATAAAATATATATATTATATAATTAGACTTGTACTTGTATTATCTGCGAGACATCGCCACCACGCAACAAGCTCCACTGTCTGTGTGTACTCTAGTAGCCTCCAGCTACGGCCAGGATTCTCCAGAGCTGCAGCTGGACCTATACTCGAGTAGCCTCGAGCTACGGCCAGGATTCTCCGGCGCTGCAGCTGGGCCCTAGTAATGGTATAACTATAACGTTAAATCACATTCACAAGCCCTCAGCTCGAATACGCATCGAATCAGTGTTATAAGACATTGATATCAGGAGCTATCTGTAGCTACTGCTAGCCGGATATATAACGTTAATACAACGCCTCAGTGAATTATTTAGTTCAATGGGACATTTCGTTTTGAACGGTGAACTAATTTGCGCTAACGTGAGCTAACAGGTAGCATACACGTCTCTACTAGACTTTGTGGAGCGTTTGTTGATGTCAGGAGCTATCGGTAGCTGGCCGACTAGATACCGTTCGGTTAGACAATGCCTCATCATGTATTAAACTAAAAGTGAATAGTTGACTGGGTCATTTTGTAACGGTAGCTAAGCTAACGTTAGCTCAGGCCAGGGAGACGCCGCCGTCCTCCCGACAGCTCCTGTGTCCCGTCCCATGACTAGACTACTAGACGGTCTAGACCCGTGTTTACATGCGTGCGGTAGGGGCTGGCACGCCCACTGCGCGAAGCCTCCTAAATAACTTTTTCCAGTTCGCACATATCTAGTATTATCTATGACTAATTCTATCTATTTTTAGGGGCAAATGCGAGTGAAATAGTCCGCTGTGGTTACATGACGTCATTGCTATTTTAGAGCTGCCATACCGGTTACACGGTATAGTCAAAATCCATACCGTAGAGCAAATTCATACCGTTTATACCGTATACCGTTTATACCGTCCACCCCTAGACTGTGCGGCATGAGTGTTAAAGTGGCTGCTAGTGTGTGAGCGTGCTCAGCGTGCGTGTCTTGTGTGTGCTTGTGTGTGGATAGACAGTACTGCTACATCTACATCTATACATTTATGACATAACAGATTTGCAAATACAGTACTGTTTGTGATACAAAAAGAGTCCAGAAGAGAGAGTATATACATTTAGTGGATGTGTTGGATAATTCTTTGACAATTCTGCTTCGTGTCTGTTCCAAGTTTGGAAACGACCTGTTGCTGAAGTGACTAAGAGAGGAAATATTAACATTGCGGCTCGACGTTATGCACTGAAATAAGAAATTACCCGCAACTGCATGGGGCTGCATGTTTGCTATAAATAACAACATAGGCTTTGATTATGGATCTATCCATCGATGTGTTCACTTCGTTATGTGTTTATGTGTCTGTTTGTCTGTGTTTGTAAGTAGCCTACTGTGTGTGTATGTGTGTGTGTATATGTGTGTGTATGTGTGTGTATGTGGGTGTGCACGTGTGTGTGTGTGCCTTGTTTATGTGAAAAATCAAGACAATTTCAAGACTCCATATTCACAAAACCAGGACACACTACCACATTTTTTTACATCCTGATTTAATTTGACAAACTATGTGATGGTTAAAGGGGCATTTAACCAAAAAAAACAAACGCAGATTTATTTTACATATCATCTCACAT
>NW_028174837.1:0-17500 GCF_963971535.1 Notolepis coatsorum
CCTCTACTTCTCGATCCTCCAATCACAACTGTTGCCCTCCCCCATCACATGGAGCCCAGCGGCACGCTCCTGCCCTGGCCAGTTAAACCGTCCTCTCTCTGGCCCCCGGCCCCTCCCAGGTCTGCCATACCCTGCTCCTGCCACAACCAAGCCAGACTACCTCCCTCGTGGCAAATCCAAGCATGGCGTCACCAAACCTCGTGGAGTCTATAGTCTTGCTCAATGTGAACTCTGTGCCCCACCAAGCCCCAACCAGGTGATCAGCTGAATAACTCCTCTTCCCCACCCGGAGACAGTCTATATTAACGAGGGGAAATGTGTAATAATGGGAATGAGAAAATAAGGAAATGTGATGTGATTTTATGTTGAGTAAAATGCAACTTTTAAATAGAAATGTATCATGATCTCTGCTAAAAGACTAGGAATCGCACAGTGAGTGGTTGCCATGGTAACTAAGGAATCTGTGGCACTGGCAGGTGGTGGGGGAAAAAAATTGTAATTTAGCAGTGACTGTAAATATGAATGAAAAACAATGACATGTGTGACAGAGGACTCCACGTTCAAAGAGATAGGGATCTAGTCTTGTAAGTCTGAGTTATCAAGATGGAAGCTTAGTCAACAGACTTCTCTTTAGACAAGACTTTGGCTGAACTCTTCTCCACCCGTGACACCTCCTCCTTCAACCCATTACCCCAATCTCCTCTCAACCCCCCCTTCTGACCTCCTGCTCCCTCCCCTCCCCTGTACGACTCAGGGCGTAGTGTAGCTACCTCTGCAGCGGCTGCAGGCGCTGGTCCGAGGGCAGGAAGTTGTGTTTGAGGTTGAGGTGGGTGAGGTCCTGGCTGTAGAACAGGTTGGGAGGGAGCTGCTCCAGACTGCAGCACGACAGGTCCACTGAATTGATCCTCTGAGATACCATCTAGATGGAGGGGGGGGGGGGGGAGAGAGAGAAGGCAGGAGAGAGAATAAGGGGGAGGGAGGAGAGGGAGGGAGGGAGAGAGAGAGGGAAGGGAGAGAGGGAGGGAGGGAAGGAGAGAGGGAGGGAGGGAGAGAGGGAAGGAGGGGGGAGGGAGAGACGGAGAGAGGGATGAAGGGATGGAGGGGGGAGGAGAGAGGGAGGGATGGAGGGGGGAGGGAGAGAGGGAGGGAGGGAGGGAGGGAGAGGGGGAGGGAGGCACATGGGAGGAGAGAAAGAGAAACCTGGTGTTTAACAGGATTATCTCTACTACTAGGGGGACTTTACTGGTTTAACATTGTGTGTGTGTGTGTGTGTGTGTGTGTGTGTGTGTGTGTGTGTGTGTGTGTGTGTGTGTGTGTGTGTGTGTGTGTGTGTGTGTGTGTGTGTGTGTGTGTGTGTGTGTGTGTGTGTGTGTGTGTGTGTGTGTGTGTGTGTGTGTGTGTGTGTGTGTGTCTGTCTGTCTGTCTGTCTCTCTATGTGTGTGTGTGTGTGTGTGTGTGTGTGTGTGTGTGTGTGTGTGTGTGTGTGTGTGTGTGTGTGTGTGTGTGTGTAGGTGTGTGTGTGTGTGTGTGTGTGTGTGTGTGTGTGTGTGTGTGTGTGTGTGTGTGTGTGTGTGTGTGTGTGTGTGTGTGTGTGCATGTTTGTGTGGCCTGCCCTTAGCGCGTCAATAGGTCATTCCCTGTGGCCAATCTGTTTAAGATTACAGAGTCAGGAGAAGTTAGAGAAAGTGAGACATAATTAGCTCACACTTCTCATCTCAGTTCATTGTGTCCCTGTCCACCTCTACCAGGTACATTCAGCAATTAAAAATAGAGGTAAGTAAGTAAGTAAACCTTATTTTTATAGCGCCCTTCTCAGCACGAGTGCACAGAGTGCTTCACAACATTTGAACAATCTGAGCCAGCGAACCATGTTCTTCAGCCAAGCGGTATTGGTTAAAGGGCCACTGTCGTTGTGCTGTGAGGAGGACACGTGATAATCGGACACCCCAACAAACTCTGCCGGGTAACGAGCAGAAAACCGCAGACACTATTTTCAACTGTAGTTGAGGAGAGTTGAAGAACTAGTGTCCTCCTCACGACAGAACGATAAGATTCAGGTTTGGCGAAATGCCCCTTTAACACCTATATATATATATATATATATATATGTATATATATATATATATATATATATATATATATATATATATATATATATACAGGATATATATTAAGCTTTGTCATGTTGAGGACCTGCATGCTTTTCAGGACTGCAATCTGAATGCTTTTGAAACTCCTTACGCAAATATGCAAAAATGATTATTTAATAAAAAAATTGAGATTACAGCGTAAACCTAAAAAAATTAAAAGCGTGCAGCCGTAGTACTCCAGCCTTCCAGAACCCAGTTAAACCCCGAGAGCCTCGTCAGTCCTGAGTCCTATCTCTAGCTTCTATTCTGAGTGGCCCCCCGGGTCCCGCCCACATGTCCCTGATAATATTTAGAAAAGAGGTTTTCTGGCTCTGACCTACTTAAGTTCAAAGAAGAGAGAGGAGAGAGATGTGAGTAAGAGTGTATACACTTCCCCATTACACCAAGTCAGTGTAGAACGTGTGAAGTTACCTCAAAGCTGGTATGAGTGGAGTGGAGGACTATAATTACTGTATGATACCACTAATATATTTGAACTGCATTCAGGCGTGTTTGTACCTAGAAGTAGGTTTAGGGAACCGACGGGTACTCTCTCTCTTCTCCTCCCTCTCTCCTCCTTCCTCTCTCTCTCTATCTCTCTCTGTATCACTTCCTCTCTCTCACTCCAACGGTCTCTCCACTCTTTCCTCTCTCCCCTCTTTCTCTCTTCTCTCTCGCTCTCTGTCTCACTTCTTCTCTCTCAATCCAAAGCTCTCTCTCTCCCCTCTTTCTCTCTTCTCTCTCCTTTCCCCTCTCTCTCTCTATTCTCCTTCCTCTCTCCCCTCTTTCTCTCTCTTCTCCTCTCTCTCTCTTCCCATCTCTCTCTTTCTCTCAAACATTCATGCACTCACTCTCTCTAAAAAACACATACAGGGCTGTACACTGCGATGATATCGTCGCGAATTGCCCCTTTAATTGCCGTTGCGATTGGTAAATATTATCTGGGGGCGGGCTTGCGAGTAGTGCTTTCAAGCTTTGCATTCGCATTTCACTCCTAAATTATCCAATGCGTGTGATGACGCGATGACGTCACTCACGCGAGCTGAGCAGTGAGCACTCAGCAGGTATGATCAGCGGGAACAATCGACTGAGCACTCACTCTGATAGACTGGCTGACTGTCTGATTTAGCTATGAAGAAAAGTAAAGTTAGTATTGCTTCATATTTTCTAGGGATGCACCGAATGGGAAATTCTTGGCCGAAACCGATACCGAAAATAGGAAACAGTTGGCCGAAAACCGAATGCCGAAAGGCCGAAAATGATTAATATAAATATATATATGTTTTTTTTTTTTTTTTTTAGCTACCTGATTATGGCAAAAGACATGCTTATGGCTAAACTTAACTTAAATAATATTAATAATCACTATTATGGGCCCATAAAACATTTATTCAGCACTTTTGAATGCATACATTAATTCCAGACTGACTGCTGAAAATTTAAACATTTTCTCTTTGCATACAACAAAATGTGCATTAAAGTCAAGTGCATTTTCTTTTCTCTGTAGGATAATTACAACAAAGTGCATTCAGAACAAAGCCAAGGTGCTTTAAAACTGCATAACGATTGCATAAAGACACACACACAGGACTCTTGCATTTACTACATCTCCCATGACTCTTAGCGGGGGATGACGTAGCTTACGAGAGACTACAACGATTGATGACGACTTCCTGTCCTCGCATTTCCATTTGCGGTTTAACGATACATTTTCAACAACAGATTGCTGCTAATTAAACACTTCATTTAAACGGAGTAACGTTAACATTATGTCGAGTTCATACGTGTAGTGTAGTATGAACTCGTCATAACGTTAACATTACTCAGTGTCCACTGTTGCTGCCACCGTTGCATCGCAGATGGATGGTACACTGTTAGCTCCGTAGCTAATCCGCTCCTAGACTACTGATAGCAGTACCGTTAACGTCGGAGCTGATCAATACTCAGTTTTTTTCTAATTTAGTTTAGAACCGGGTTTCGGGGGGCATCCCTACTCCAAGAGGAGTTAGTTATCACAGGCTGTAGAATGCAGGAAGAGCTGCCAAGCTGCTCACGTTACATGTTGCGCATGCTACCGGTATGTCTGTAGTAGTCGCGTTTTGATGACGTCATCACAACAACACGTTATTTGACTTTCGGTCATATATTTTCGGTGCTAAAACCCTTTCGGCCAAAAGCCGAAAGAGCCGTTTTAACCATTTTCGGCCGATAATTTTCGGTAGCCGAATTTTCGGTGCATCCCTAATATTTTCGACGCGTTCGACCTCCTATAGTGAGCCGAACTGAACTGAACTCAGACACACGGAGAGAGCTGCGGCGTCTGCTGCTCCTCCTCCCTCCCGCACCCGTGGCTGTTGTAAACACTAGTCTCTAGTGGGACACTGGGACCTCGGTGAGCCTGCCAGCCGGCTAGCTACTGATAGCTATCAACAAATGCTCCAGTAAGTCTAGTAGTGCATGATAGCTCGCGTTAGCTTACTGTTCAAAACGAAATGTCCCATTAAACTAAATAGTTCAGATAGCTCCTGATATCAATGTCTTATAACACTGAGTCGATGCGTATTCGAGCTGAGGGCACGCTGAATATAGTCAATAGGGTCCAGCTGCAGCGCCGGAGAATCCTGGCCGTAGCTGGAGGCTACAGTATAGGGTCCAGCTGCAGCTCCGGGGAATCCTGGCCGTAGCTGGAGGCTACTCGAGTACACACAGACAGTGGAGCTGGTTGCATATAGCGAGCATTTAGACTTGTTGCGTGGTGGCGATGTCTCGCAGATAATACAACTACAAGTATGATTATATAATATATATATTTTATTAAAAAAAATTATATAATCTTTTTTTTTTTTTTTTTTTATCAAAAACAATCGATATAAATAATGGTAAAATTGTTATTTAAAAATTTGCCCCTAAATGAGAAATTTAGGGGCAAAAAAATTTTTTTAGGGGCAAATTTTTAAAGGGCAAGTGTGCCCCTAGTGAAAAAGCTTAGCGTACAGCCCTGACATACTAAAAAACCTGACGTACCTTGGCTCCGTGTCTGTGCCAGCGCAGGTGCTCCGTGAAGCTGTCAAAACTGACGTAGTAGGTCTGGCTCTGGGGTCCCGCCGAGCTGAAGGCCAAGCAGTGGTTGTGCTTCTTCACCTCCTCCACCTGTGGAGAAACACCCATGAGATGACCCTGTTAGGCTCTGGAACACACACACCACCGCGGTGGTGCATTGGTTAGCGAGCCGCAAGTCCAGGGGGTTTGAACCCCAAAATGGGAGGCCTTTTGGTGTGAAGTTTGCATGCTTTTCGTCGCTCTTCGCCTGGGTTTCCTCCGGTTTCCTCCCACACCATGAAGAAAACACACAACAGATCTGCATACTATAGTAACATGCTCCAGTCTAGACATTGCCTTTGACCAAGGCACTGGCATTAGAACTGGAGTTTGTCCCCGGGTGCCAGACTATATGGACACCCACTGCTGCGCGCGCGCACGCACGCACGCACGCACGCACGCACGCACGCACGCACACACACACACACACACACACACACACACACACACACACACACACACACACACACACACACACACACACACACACACACACACACACACACACACACACACACACACACACACACACACACACACACACACACACACACACACACACACACACACACACACACACACACACACACACACACATAACACCAGTACGCACATGGTACGCACGACATGCCTGAGTACACAAATTGCAATACTGCACACATACAGTTAGGATGGCTTTTTATACACACATACAAGTACACACACACACACACACACACCCATGCACACACACACACACACACACACACGCACACACACACACACACACACAGGAAAAAAACACAATCACACATACATACACACTCGCACAAAGAATCACGTGCACAATGGCTGTGTGGATATGAAAGGGGGACTGGGGGTCATGCCTTGTGTCTTGTGCATGGCGTGTTTGAACAGTGGGTGTGGTGGATATGGCGTGTCCATTGTGTCAGGCCCACAGATAGAAAGGCCCTTTCAGGAAAAGCCCTCAGAGCTGACTCACTGGCCCCCGCGGACACACCGAGCCATAGAGCCATAAACGGATCAAAATCATTACCGAGGGCTCCCTGCCTAACTCCCTAATGGAATGAGCCCAAATCCCAAAGCTATGGAAATGTATTTTCTTTTCTTTTTTTAAGGGCGCTCGTCTAAAAAGTGGGCAGAAAGCGACGCGGCCCTGGCAAGCAGCTGAGTGAACGGGCTCGTGGATCCATCAGGCTGTGGGCGAACGCGTCATGTGTTGGATCCGGATAAGAGGCGGCGCATCATCGACATTCCGCACGGAATATTTTCAGTACATTTACGGCCCCTCGGGACCACCATCGCTCTCTCCCGGTGTCCCATCGATTTCACCGCGGGCTGATGACTTCATCGCGGTCAAAGCTTGCCAGTCGGGGAGTATAGCTCATGATGTAATTACTGCCGGACGACGGACGCGTTGTTGGGAGTTGCAGTGTCACCTTTAGAGGGAGATTATTGATGTCACAGTGAGGTGGGGTCACAAAAGAAGAGTGCTGAGTAAGGGTTACAGACGGTGACATCATAAGGTTATTGGTCACATGATGTAGGGTGTTTATAGGCTGTGGGAGAGGCACATTACACGCATGCAGACACACACACACACACACACACACACACACACACACAATTGGCGAGATCACATGAACGGGACAAGGGACTGTCCTGCTATTCTGTTCAGACATACCTTTCCTCCAATCAGAGGCAGGATGTGCATCTTGCCCGCCTGGCTCTCCTTGACCGACGACACGATGAGGCAGGTGCCACACAGGATGACCTGCCGTCTGGTCCAGCGGTTCACCGGCAGCTGGAGTTTCCCTTTACGAACGTTGTACGTCCCCGATAGCTGAACCCGCTCCGAGCTCTCGATGCTGTGGGGCTTCCCTGGAGAGCGAGGACGGAGAGGGGAGTGTTAGTTAGGCCACAGCTTTACCTCAACATGACCAGAGCCTGAAATTACGATGTGGTCTGAAAAATTATTTCAATCAAAAAGGGATAGCATTTTCTGTATTTCCTCCAGGAAATTAAATGGTTTTAATAATAATAATAATATATTTGATTTGTAGGGCGCTTTATAGTTGTGGAGCAAATCTCAAAGCGCTAACTGCTTTTACTGTAATCTAAATAGGACAATGTTTTTGTTTTACAAGTCATTTGTTTGACTATGTTGTGCAGACCACCCCTTTACAAGACCAGGTCTGTGTTGTATATATATAGACCACCCTTCACAAGACCAGGTCTGTGTTGTATATAGACCACCCTTTACAAGACCAGGTCTGTGTGTTGTATATAGACCACCCTTCACAAGACCAGGTCTGTGTTGTATATAGACTCAGGGATTAAAGCAAAAAAAAATCTCCTGACTGAAACTTTTTTTCAGGCCAAGTCATATTCTTATTTTAACCTGCACTGTATTTCTTTTTAATAGCGTTGGTGTTTTAAGGGAGCCTACTTGTTTCGGTTTCGTCGATAATCCAATGTACAGTTACCCCCCCCCAACCACCTCCAATGTACAGTCCCCCCCCCCTCCACCCAACCTCCTCCAATGTACAGTTTCTTCGTCAAATGTATATACTCTTTTTTAGACTCTTATTGTATCACAAACAATACTGTATTTGTAAATCTGGTATGTCATAAATGTATAGATGTAGCAGTATTATCTATCTGTATGTCAAGTATGTCATATATGTTATGATGAATTGAAAATGGGGGACCCTGATGTAAACAAGAGGAAAGTCTTTCTCTGGTCTGCAACTGCAACCCCTTAACAATTGTGTGTATTGAGATGTACTGTATTGTACCGATTCTGCAATATGTTATAACAATCAATCAATATTTAACAGATTGCAGAATGGGTACAATACAGTACGGCTCAATACACACAATTGTTAAGGGGATGCAGACCAGAGAAAGACGTTTGTCTTGTTTACATCAGGGTCCCCCATTTTCAATTCATAGTGACATTTATGACATACACAACATTTATGGCATAGGGACACAACATTTATGGCATAGGGACATACATGACATACTACAGGACAGGACAGGTATATAGTAATGTTACATTTGTGACATATACGATATGCAAATATACAGTACTGTTACCCATGGATCCTAACAGAGATTATATAAATTATGATGGGGAGGAGACTGTACATTAGGGTGGGTGGGAGAAAAAAGATACATACGGTGGGGAGAGAATATACAGTGGGGAGGAGACCGTCTACAGATACACCTGTGTGATGTTGCTACGGAGTTAAGCTAATAAAGGATACTCACAACCACAGCAGAGGACTCACATATTTGTACTGTGAAGTAACACGACAATGACAAATGTGTTGTTTCTGTTTTTCTTTTTGACATAGTTGTGGAACACGGAACAAGTTAACAACTCACCACAGTCTACAGCCCCCGCATCATACTGTAGCCTAGCCAGTCTCTTGAAACACTGCTATCTTCAAACTTCCATCCTCTCGTAACTTTCTTTTGTTGGGTCGGGTGGTGCCGCTCATCCCTTTCGTCTGAGAACACTGCGTGTGTTTTCTTTTTAGTGGCCGGCTTACTCCTTCCATTATCGTTATTATGCTGACGTTAGCTAATAACTATGTGTTGGGGATAATGGTTCCGCACGGACCATATTGTTTGTTACATTGCTGTCGGCAAACTCGCTCAGAGTGTCAACATAGTGTTGACATTGAGTTGATGTTAGCTGCTAGCTGGCAACCCAAATCCACAACAGCCAGGCAGCCAACCGTACAAAATACAGTCTCAGCCAATCACATCGATTTGTACAGTTAGTTAGCTCCACTCCATTGCGAAATAAAAGTTAGCCAGCCAGGACAGCCCGTATTAGCAAGCTACATAACCGTTAGCCACCCGAAGAACGGTAGCTAGCTAACGTTAGCCACAGCTTCAAAAACGAATTTCAATTATGTTATGAACTATCAGCTAGCCAGCTAGATAACGTTAGAGAACGCCTCGTGTAGTAAACTAAAGTGAATAGTTTACTGGGCCATTGTTTAATGCTTCAGTGGTGTTAAAAGAGGACCTGCACGCTTGCTATCTTCGGTGCAAATGATACGGGTCTGTGACAAGACAGGTCTGTGAGGGGGAGGGCACTGTGAGCAGCGTGTGCGCCAAGCTCACGTTTGATTGGTTAGAATGGTCAAAATGCCCTACGCATCTACAAATCATATTATACCAGGTAGCCAATTCCGTCAGACTCCAAATCAAATTGACGAAAAAAAA
Organism: Notolepis coatsorum; assembly: GCF_963971535.1. Classification (NCBI taxonomy): domain Eukaryota; kingdom Metazoa; phylum Chordata; class Actinopteri; order Aulopiformes; family Paralepididae; genus Notolepis; species Notolepis coatsorum. Next base: position 9,474 of record NW_028174837.1, read on the forward strand.
ATAAAAAAGACTGAAATCCGTCTGGAGACGGAACGCTTTAATGCATATAGACTAGGGGTGGACGGTATAAACGGTATACGGTATAAACGGTATGAATTTGCTCTACGGTATGGATTTTGACTATACCGTATAACCGGTAGTGCAGCTCTAAAATAGCAATGACGTCATGTAACCACAGCGCGACTATTTCACTCGCATTTGCCCCTAAAAATAGATAGAATTAGTCATAGATAATAGATATGTGCGAACTAGAAAAAGTTATTTAGGAGGCTTCGCGCAGTGGGCGTGCCAGCCCCTCCCGCACGCATGTAAACACGGGTCTACTAGTAGTCTAGTGGGACGGGACGTCTCCCTGAGCTAACGTTAGCTTAGCTACCGTTACAAAATGACCCAGTCAACTATTCACTTTTAGTTTAATACATGATGAGGCATTGTCTAACCGAACGGTATCTAGTCGGCCAGCTACCGATAGCTCCTGACATCAACAAACGCTCCATCAAGTCTAGTAGAGTAGACGTGTATGATAGCTCCGTTAGCCGTTAGCTCACGTTAACGCAAATTAGTTCACCGTTCAAAACGAAATGTCCCATTGAACTAAATAATTCACTGAGGCGTTGTATTAACGTTATATATCCGGCTAGCAGTAGCTACAGATAGCTCCTGATATCAATGTCTTATAACACTGATTCGATGCGTATTCGAGCTGAGGGCTTGCTAACGTTATAGTACCAATACAATAGGGTCCAGGTGCAGCGCCGGAGAATCCTGGCCGTAGCTCTGCTCGAGGCTACTAGAGTATAGGTCCAGGTGCAGCTCTGGAGAATCCTGGCCGTAGCTGGAGGCTACTAGAGTACACACAGACAGTGGAGCTTGTTGCGTGGTGGCGATGTCTCGCAGATAATACAAGTACAAGTCTAATTATATAATATATATATTTTATATAAAAAAAATATATATATATATAAAATAATTTTTTTTTTTTATCAAAAACGATGATACCGTGATATATACCGTTACCGTCTATGCTTCAAATTATACCGTGATATAAATTTTAGACCATACCGTCCACCCCTAATATAGACCACCCTTTACAAGACCAGGTCTGTGTTGTATATAGACCACCCTTCACAAGACTGATTGATTGATTGAATTGATTGATTGATTGATTGAGTTGATTGAAAAGTTTATTACAGATTGCAGAATGGGTACAGTACAGTACAGCTCAATACATACAATTGTTAAGGGGATGCAGACCAGAGAAGACTTTCGACTTGTTTACATCAGGGTCCCCCATTTTCAATTCATCATAACATATATGACATACATGACATACAGATAGACAGTACTGCTACATCTCATACATTTTATGACATATCAGATTGCAAATACAGTACTGTTTGTGATACAAAAGTGTCCAGAAAAGGAGTGTATATACATTTGGCATAGAAACTGTACATTGGAGGAGGTTGGTTGGGTGGGGTGGGGTTGGGTGGGTTGGGTGAGGGCTGTACATTGGAGGTGGTGGGGGGGGGGGGGGGGGGGGGGGGGGGGGGGGGTTTGTATATAGACCACCCTTTACAAGACCAAGTCTGTGTCATATAGACGAGGGGTTCCCAAACTGGATGCCGCCACACGGGTCGGGGTGCCACCAGATCAGCTTGAATTTAAATGTATATCTTTTTCTCTATTATCCCCCCCCCCCAAACTGAGACGGTGACAGGGTGGTCAAGAAAAACATTGAAATGTTCACGTTGAGAGCCAATGACAAAGCACACAAGTCAGCGTCTTTTTTTAAAACTGATCTCTGCACACCTGCGCATGCTGGAGGAGAGGTTTGAGTCGTATTTCCCTCCTATGAATGAACACTTGGACTGGCTCTGGGATCCGTTTCAACCTGTCACATCAGCATCAGCCGCTAAGCAGCAAAGCTCAAGATGAACTCGCAGGGCTGATGAGGGACTGCACACTGAGACTGAAACATGGGGAACTGGGTTTGGAACAAGACACGCACGCGGATGGCAGTGGAAGACGACCTGCGTGTTGTGCTGTCCACTATCTCTCCCTGCATAAAGTCATAAAGACTCTGCTCCCAAAAGCAGGAGCATGTGTACCACTAAATGTGCACAACATAGCCCTTTTTTTTCTTTTTTTTTATGTAATGCAAGTTTGACTGAGCTAATGCATTCTTGCCATTATCTTGCCCATGCATGAATGTCAATTACTGTTATTATCCTGGTTAACACAGCACCTACACAATACTGCGTTAGCATAAGCTCTAAATACAATCAGCACAAAATACCCTGGATGGCCTACTTTATTTGCAAATGCTATTGAATCGCATTAGTTTAGCAATCAACACGCCTCAGCTGTAATATAGAGAAGGGCCTGAACAATTAATCAACACTTTTATTGAAAATGCTGCAATATTCACATCGGAGGAGGTGAAATATTTGTTTAAAGGGCAATATATGTAAATTTTTGTATAAAAAGTAATATCATTCAAGTATTGTGGTGCTGCAGAGATATCCAGCCTTCAAATCATATTCTACAGACTTAAGAAAACATCTTTGTTGGTAAAGGTCCCTACAAAAATCACACCATGGTAATTTTAACGTGTTTCAATGAAAATATTAATAATGGGCGCAAAGATTATCATTCAATATCAGTAAAAATATCGCAATTATATCATTTTCCAAATCATTGAGCCTAATATAGAGACTCAAATCCAACGTCAGGTGAACCAACCAAATCAAATTATCATTTGTTTCAGGTTCTGGAATTAATTCCCAGAGATTCCATCTGTCCGTATGTACAGTATCTTCTCCCCGGCCTGTTCTCACCCTTTTTACGCCAGGCTGCCAAACCTGACAGTCAGGACCCGCTTATCAGGCCTTCTGTCAGCCAGGCTGTCTTATCGGTCCGTCTAAAACATCATCCACCTGTTATCTGTCTGTCTGGCTGCCCCGCCCGCCTCCACAAGAATCTCCATCTGTTGGTCCGTCTATCTGTCCTTCTGCAGTCTCTCGCTCCTTTGTTTTCACTATCCTGTCCATAGTCTAGTGTTTCCCCTATGCTGGGCCGCTACTTCACCGTCTTTCCTGAGTCTGAAGATTCTTGTATCAGTTTAATGAAGTTTTCTTTTCCAAAGCGACATGACAAGGCCCCGAGCCAAAGATAATGCCTCTATACTGTGTAGTAGCCTACTGTAAACAAACACATCACTCTCTTGATGTGGCTCTTCATGGCTTGCCTATATCTGTCAATGCCAACGAGAGAGAGAGAGAGAGAGAGAGAGAGAGAGAGAGAGAGAGAGAGAGATAGAGAGAGAGAGAGAGAGAGAGAGAGAGAGAGAGAGAGAGAGAGAGAGAGATTGAGAGAGAGAGAGAGCGAGAGAGAGAGGAGGGAGAGAGAGAGAGAGCGAGAGAGAGAGAGAGAGAGAGAGAGAGAGAGAGAGAGAGAGAGAGGGAGAGGGAGAGAGAGAGAGCAAGAGAGAAACAGAGACAGAAAGAAAGAAACAAAGAGAGCTAGAGAGAAACAGACAGAAAGAAAGAAACAAAGAGAGAGAGATCGAGTAGTTGAGCAAGAAAGTGGTTCCGGTAGCTAAAGCATGCTCTTACAGCTCTGAATAATTCAGCGAAGGTCTTTTACAGTGCATGACAACTGTAAGACGAAGTCAGGGAATAACTGTACCAGCAGCACGGAGCCTTCAGCCTACACGCCGGACATAGTCTAAACACCACTCTCCACTCTGCACGTTGAGTCTGAGGTAGCTTAACCGTGCCGCTGTGGTCACCTGAGGTCTCGTGCATGACTGATCCATAGCACACACTTTTTTCAGCTTCTGGCGTTATAGATAAAGTGGGTATCAATATCAGTGTGTGTCGTAAGAGCTTCGACGCACATGGTCAAATTCACACCCACAAAGAGGCTCATAAAAATGCAGTGCGTTATCGTCTAGGTTTTATTCTGCCGTGGTAGTAACCACAAATTAGATGACTTAGCACTTTTACAAGCTCTCCGTCGCCCCGCTACAGTTTCTAAAGCGGAGGGTGCAAATCATCGTTTCCTACGCAACTCTGTCTCTCGTAACGCCACGACGTCGACTCGTCGCGGTCAACGCGGCCATCAGTGGGGCGGCACTTTCGGATTTCCTTCCTGTGTTAAAGTACTGTGGGCGTATTGAGTCGTGAGTCACGTAGTGAAATGAGCGTTATCGTCCCATCCCTAGTATTAGGCTTATCAAAATAAATGGTTTGGTTCCGGTTGCCGACCGACCCTGCCGATTTAGGTGCGACCCAATTTATTTGATGCGTTCATTTTTTTTTTTTTTTACAATTAAGTTTCATAAAAATCTTAGTCAAACCTTTAGTATTATGGATATTAAACATGCTGGCAGAGTACATGCATCCATGTTGTCGTGAACATTTTAATTAAATAAAGAAATTCCCTATCCATAGTCGCCGTGGGAAAATGTTTTATTAAATAAATTCCCTACCTACCCATGGCCTTAACTGACAACCAACAGGAACCAATACATTCAAATAGAAATAGAAATTCAAATCCGGAGGAGGAAGTGGAAGTGGATAGGTCACACACTCAGAAGAAATCAATCAATCACAAAGCGGGCGCTGACATGGAACCCACAGGGCAGGAGGAAGAGAGGCAGACCGAAAACCACCTGGAGAAGAACCACAGAACAGGAGAGGAAGAAAGAAGGGCTGTCCTGGCAAGATCTGGAGCGGAGGGCACAAGACCGAAGTGGATGGAGGAGCTTCGTCAATGGCCTATGTTCCTTTGGGAATTTAAAGGCCTAAGTAAGTAAGTAAGTAAGTAACAGGAACCAAACCATTTATTTTGTTAGGCCTTACTGTCTGCGGAGGATTACACACAGCGATCCCTGGGTATTTTGATTAACCTTCCGGGTGCGTCTGTAAATTCGAAGCTAGACAATTAAAAAGAGGTGGATGAGAAGAACAGGTGAGCAGCAGAAGCAGCGGCTCAGACATAACGAGCAGAAGGGGCACGTTGTCATGACGAGGCAGGGAGAGGGTGATGTGTTGCATTAAACAAATTATTCACAAGCTTTTAGCCTCAATATGTCACATGGGCACATTCTTTCTTACTATTTTTAGGCCTTTGTTGGAACACGAGCGCCCACACAAGCATATGCACAAACACACCCACCCTCCTCCTCACAAACACATGCAGGCATGTGTGTACACGTACACGCGCATACACACACACACACACACACAGTGTAATCACATGCACGTATACACACAGACACACTCACACCCTCCTTGTCAGTCACACACACACATACACCCTCATCCTCTCACACACACACATACACCCTCATCCTCACACACACACCCTCCTCGTCAGTCGTCACACACACATACACCATCATCCTCACACACACACACACACACATACACCCTCATCCTCACACACACACACACCTGCATCCTCACACACACATACACCCTCATCCTCACACACACACATACACCCTCACACACACATACACCTGCATCCTCACACACACATACACCCTCATCCTCACACACACATACACCCTCACACACACATACACCCTCATCCTCACACACACATACACCCGCATCCTCACACACACACACATACACCCGCATCCTCACACACACACACATACACCCGCATCCTCACACACATACACCCGCATCCTCACACACACACACATACACCCGCATCCTCACACACACACACACACACACCCGCATCCTCACACACACATACACCCTCATCCTCACACACACATACACCCGCATCCTCACACACACACACATACACCCGCATCCTCACACACACACACATACACCCGCATCCTCACACACACACACACATACACCCGCATCCTCACACACACACACATACACCCGCATCCTCACACACACACACACACACCCGCATCCTCACACACACATACACCCTCATCCTCACACACACATACACCCGCATCCTCACTCACACACACATACACCCGCATCCTCACACACACATACACCCTCATCCTCACACACACATACACCCTCATCCTCACACACATACACCCGCATCCTCACACACACATACACCCTCATCCTCACACACACATACACCCTCATCCTCACACACACATACACCCGCATCCTCACACACACACATACACCCTCACACACACATACACCCTCATCCTCACACACACATACACCCGCATCCTCACACACACACACACATACACCCTCACACACACATACACCCTCATCCTCACACACACATACACCCGCATCCTCACACACACACACACACATACACCCTCATCCTCACACACACATACACCCGCATCCTCACACACACATACACCCTCACACACGCGCGTGCGCGCCCTCCCGCTGGCTGACATGGTCACAGTGATGAGCGTCCATCCCAGCGTCCTGCTGAAAGTTGATGGACCCAAAACAGGAACAAACCTCTCAAAAGGGGAACAATACCCAGAGCTGAAGTGGGAAGCTTTAATCATAACACAGAAAACACAGCTGCTGTGAGAGGGCGTCGGTCGGACCAGGGCACCAAACGCACCATCCAGTCGTGCCAGAGCTGTTTATTTGGACAGCGAAGGGTTCAACAAGAGTTCAAGAGTGTCAGTGGCTTGTGACTCACTATTAAGGTGGCCACGACAGGGCGTCCATACTGTCCCAACCTGGCCAAGTAATAAATGGGTCCTGCTATACCAGGGGTCGGCAACCTGCGGCTCCGAGGCTGCATGCGGCTCTTTAGCCAATCAGCTGCGGCTCCCTGGCCCAAAAATATATATATATATTTTTTTTTTTATTATTATTATTGTTATTATTTTTTTTTTTTTTATTATTTTGGAGATGGATGTCATACTGTGACACTGAAATGAACAAATATTTCATCAACTAAGATATTTAGTCAACAAAAATATTTCATCAACTACAGTACGTCACACCCCGCACCTCTCCCTGCCGTCTGCAAGTGGCTAATCTTGAGTTTCCGACCCCCCAGTAAGCTAACCATGGATAAATCCAAAAAGAGGAAAATCTGAGGAAAATAGAGGGTTTAATTCAGCGTGGACAGATTAATTTGCTTTCACGATTAACGATGCAGGCTTACCTGTATGCCTGATATGTGGTGCGAAATTTGCGAACAATGAAATATTTACTTTTTATTTTATAGATTTTCCACAAATAAGGGAAGGACTCTAATAGAGCTGCATAGTTCAGGGTTTTATTTCAAAGTAGGTCTACAGATGCCAGTGTTTTTTCTCCTTTTGTGTTTTATTTCAAAGTAGGTCTACACATGGTAGTCGTTTTTCAAAGTGGACTACTTTTTATTTTATAAATGTTCCACAAATAAGGGAAGGACTCAAATATACCTGAATAGTTCAGGGTTTTATTTCAAAGTCGGTCTACAGACACCAGTGTTTTGTCTCCTCTTCTGTGTTTTATTTCAAAGTAGGTCTACACAGCCAGTATTTTTTCTCCTCTTCATAAGAGTTTGAGGTTTTCCTTTGTTATAACAGGTAAAAACAGCAATAAAAAGTTTTTTTTTTCTTTTTGTTGCTTTATAATCCCATTAATGCAACAAACTGTGTGCTATAAGTATAAAGTATAATAAATCGCAAATTACTTTGGGTATGCAATTGTCAGGCGTTTTATGCTAAATGTGGGGTATGCTTGGGGATATATAAAATGTTATACACTGTGTTATCTTCATTTTAAGAGTAAATATGTTGTGCGGCTCCCTGAGCATTTTATTTTGTGGGACGGGGGAAAAGTGGCTCTTTTGATAGTAAAGGTTGCTGACCCCTGTGCTATACAGAAGCACTCGTTGAAGGAAGTAGGAAGATGGGTGGGACTCTCTCACGTGAGCTTCCTGTTTACACAGGGGGTTAAAAACAAACCAGGACCACTTGATATCCCTGTAGTTATGGCAAGGAAACATATAATATATATATATATGTAATGGATGGTACGATGGACTTC